>NW_026262462.1:60876-107052 GCF_009764475.1 Pristis pectinata
GTAGAGTTCACCACCCTCTGCGGAGAAATAATGTTTCTACGTACCTCAGTATGACCGGACCCTTGTAACTATATCTCCTCATTTAAGAATCTCCCACTGGCAAAAAGCATCTCAACATCTACCTGGTTGTGCCCCCTGTAGGATCTTGCATATCTCAATAAGGTTACCCTCATTTTTCTAAACTCCTAAGATTACAGACATGACCTGTTTAGCGCCCCTTGCCAGGACAGTGAAGATCTCAAATGTCCAGTCACCTCCCTGTGATATTCAACCTTATGCCCACTGCTAAGTTCCCCCCACTGTTGACGTCCTTGGAGTTACTTTGAGCCAGAAACTGAACTGGAACAACCACAGAAATACTGTTACGACATGAACAGATCAGAGTCTGGGTTTCCTGCAAAGCTTTGCCACCAATCACAAGGCACAATTCAGAAACTTAGTGGAATATTGTACACTTGGTGAGTGCAACTCCATCCACAGTCAAAGCTCCAGACAAAGCAAAAACATTACGGCTGGGAGAATTCGCCACCATCCAACCCCAACCATTAGTGCACCATGGCTACTAAATTCACTGAAGCTGCTTGCCAAGGCTAATTTGCCAGCAACTCCCAAACCAAAGACTTCTGAAATAAAAGCAGAAAATGCTAGAAAATCTCAGCAGATCAGACGGTGTCTGGGGAAAGAGTAAAAAAAAATGAACATTTTCAGTCCAGAATCCTTCATCAAAATGGAGAAAGAGAAATAGTTAATGGAGGTAGCAGGGAAGGGTGATGACAGGGAATGTCTCTGAAGTGATGGGGTATTGTGATAAGGTTAACCTTTTGTATAACGTGTTTTGCAGTCTCACTATAGAGATGAAAACAAGGATGGTGGACACATGGCTAATTCTGGTACAAACAGAGCAAGTTATCTAGCACCAAGAAAGCAAGCGAGTGGGTGCGTGGGAACACCACTGCAAGAGCGTTCCCTCGAGTCATACTGCAATCTGACTTGGAAATATCTGCTGCTCCTTCATCCCTGGATCCAAGTACTGTAAGCCCTAAGCCAACATTTACATAATTGCGTGTTCACCACACAATGCAAGATGAAGGCGATAAATGCTGGCTTTGCCTACAATTTGTAAACCAGATGTTGGACAAAGCCTGATGCAGGGGAGGTTCAGCAAGGATGCAGATGGAAGTCTGGCCTCCGTTCGGGTGTTGACCGAACCCTCTCTGCATTCTTTTTTTCACGTCATCTCCCTCTGTTTTAGCCAGCTTCCTAAATCCTCAAAACGTGCATATTTATCTTCTGATTTCTTGCACCATGAATATCTCTTGCTGATTAATGATACTAACATGAGTGTCTTTAGAATCCTCCTCGCCACTGACCTTAATATTAATTTGCTCATGCGTCTTATGTTTAACCCACCACTGAGCCGGAAGGAATTAAGATATTCTGTGCAAGTCCTTGCAACAAGTGACGGTCAGAAGGCGGCACCTGTAATTTCCATTACATGACCCAAGTCTTTGTCGTACCGGCTCTAATTTAGAGGATCAGGTTTTCAGTAATTTGGAAAAATATCAGTCAAATGATGCAGAGGATGGTAGCGAATTAGAATATGATGGGGTGAGAAGGAGCCATGTGGAGAGTAGTCGTCAGGGAATGCAAGTGAGTCAGAGTAGTCTGGGGATAGAATCACACCTTATGGAAAAGTGTGTTCTCTACCTGATTTGATCTGCATGGAATAATGCAGAGTGTTACGGAGAAAGCCTATCCTATATCACGGGTAAAAGAGATATTAGAATTTTATAATTCAAATTAAACTGATCAGGGCGATATCAGTCTGAGGGAACTATAGCCAAAAAAAACTGCTGGGGCACCTGGCCCCTGATCTGACATTGGGTGGACTATGGTAACCCAATGTGGATGGGTGGGCCTTAGGCGAGGGAGTATAGAGATGTACCTGCAACCTCCACAGTGCTCCTTGTCTCTGTATGCCTCCCTGATGGAGGCAAAGGGATGGCCAACGTTTGGGGTTGGGACCCTGCATCAGGACTTCAGAAGGGAGATAGCTGGTATGACAGGGATGGGGGCTGGCAGGTGGAAACAGGTGAGGGGCTAATCTGTTTGCCACAATACTCTTTCCTCATAGCCCTTCAAATTTTCCTTAGTAAGTATCTATTAATATTTCCTTAAAGTTGCACTTGAATCTGCATACTCTACTTTCTCCAATCAGTGTACTCCGGATCTCTCAGTTTCATTGATAATTGACCAAGGCTGATGTGGTCCCTGGTTTTGTCATACCTTGGCACCTGACCCCTGGTCTGACATTGGGTGGACTATGGTAACCCAGTGTGGATGGGTGGGCCCTGGGCGAGGAGTACCTGCAACCTCCACAGTGCTCCTTGTCTCTCTGTGTCCCTGATGCTGTCATGGGCAGCTGCTTTCAAGGAGTTGGGGCTGTCCTTGGGAAATTCCCGTAGATTGTCAATAAGAAAACGGGTCATAAGCAGGGCTGTGGGTGTGACACCCATTCACCCCTTTCCCCCCCATAGTCTGTCCCATCTGCTCCTGTTAGGGCAAAAGTCCTTTAGCCACTCGTTCTGCATTCATTTACATAGGGTTTGTGCCATGACTCCATTTAGCCATCTTGTTTTCCTGAGATGTCAGCGCCCACCTGAGGTCAGTAGACATTTGTTTTGAAACTCCGCTGTCTATAACCTTGGTAGGAGAGACATGCACTAAATATATGGGGGGAGTAATGGCTAAATTTGTTTTTAAACATCCAAGGCCTAATTTTTAAATGTCATCCCTCTCTCTGGTTCTAGACTCTTGTCACGTTGCAATAGTTTCTATCTATCTTCAATTCCTTTTAACTGACTTCACCATTTTTGACTTGATCACTACAGATGAGATGAGATACTTTTATTAGTCACATGTACATGGAAACAGTGAAATGCTTCTTTTTGCATAGTGTTCTGGGGGGCAGCCCACAAGTGTTGCCATGCTTCTGGCGCCAACATAGCGTGCCCACAACTTCCTAACCTGTACGTCTTTGGAATGTGGGAGGAAACCGGAGCTCCCGGAGGAAACCCACACAGACACGGGGAGAACGTACAAACTCCTTACAGACAGTGGCGGGAATTGCACCCGGGTCTCTGGCGCCGTAATAGCGTTACGCTAACCACTACACTACCGTGCGGGGCTGGTTACATTCCTAGAAAAGTCTGTATCACGATTTTTTTGTAGCAGTAAGCCTCATCATCTGCAAATCCATCAATAAACACTATTTGAAAATTTTGTTTAAATTTTTTTCACATAAGTCTCAGGACAGTGAGTTTTATTTGGTATCTCAAAATTTAATGCAGTGATTTGTGAATTCTGTAAGGGCAAATTTCCATTACTTGAACAGCTGTAACACAGGGGTTTGTTCGCCTGCACTTCTAACTTTAGTGCAGGTTTATGCAGTTTGTCCTTCCTGAGGTGGAGTCCCCAGAACTAAATGCAGAGACAGAGACCTCAATCCAACCTCTTGAGATGAAGTGGAATATTCCATTAACAATCTTGCATTTCCTTTATTTTAAAATTCCAGATACCACATTGGTCAGGTGAAAAACACAATGATGCTGGAGGAACTCAGTAGGCCAGGCAGAATCCGTGCAGAAAAGCAGGCAGTCAACGTTTCGGGTCAGGATCCTTCTTCAGGACTGAACATAGGAAAAGGGGAAGCCCAATATATAGGAGGGGAAAGCAGAGCAGTGATAGGTGGACAAAGGAGGGGAGGCGGGGTGGGCACAGGGTGGTGATAGATGAAGGTAAGAGATAGAGCCAGGTGCGGGGGAGGAGGGGAGAACAGATCCACCGGTGGATGGGTAAAAGGTAAGGGGGGAAAAAGGCTAGGAAAAGGGAGAAGAGAAGAAGCATGGTTGGGGAGGGGGATTACCTAAAGTGGGAGAATTCAATATTCATGCCGTTAGGCTGCAAGGTTCCAAGATGGAAATGATGTGCTGTTCCTCCAGTTTGCGCTTGGAATTCTGGCAGTGGAGGTGGCTGAGGACTGACGCAGCAGTGGGAGGGGGAGTTCAAATGCCTGGCAACGGAGAGATGCAGGTCAAATGTTTGCGAAACAGTCACTTAGTCTGCATTTGGTCTCACTGATGTAGAGGAGGCCACATGTGGAGCACCGAATGCAGTAGATGATTTTAAGGGAGGTGCAGGTGAATCTCTGTCTCACCTGAAAAGATTGTTTGGGTCATGTTGGATACGTAGGCAGGCAGGATGAAATGTGAGGACAAGGGGGACCCTATCCCTGTTGGGTCTGGGAGAGGGGAGGGTGGGAGTGAGACCCACATAGGTCAGTTCTACAGCTAGATTTGTGCAGAAGTCTGGCCAAAGCTGCATCTGCTATGACAGCTTTGTGGCTGGAGTGCATGGGAATGGGTTGTGTTAGTGGAGAATGTGGAGAGTGGGAGAAACGGGTGTGATTAAGCACATTGAGATAATGTAATGGGAAATTAGTGTCCCTGTTGGTTTTCTGCATAGAGTGCGTGGGAAGGGACTGGCTCTGGTAGGGATGTATTTGATGGGAAAGAACTGGGTGGTGTAGGGATTGGTTTCTGTGGGATGAGTGGGTAGGGATCAGTCCTGGTGGGATTGTGTGTGATTGGGAAGAGGTTGAGCCTGCTGTAATTCTGGATTCTGCACAGCTGTACTTTCAAGGGCTCCCTGCCTTCTGGAGAGTGGCCCTGTGATTTCAACAAGCTGGGAAGTCCCCCTTGGTTGGCCCCCCCCACCCCTCCTGTTTTACAAGCAGGAATTTCTGGCTCGGGACTGAGTGCTCGGTGCCCCTTTGATTGGGGAGTGAGTCAGGGAGCATGCTGATTATTCTGCACAAAGGGAGTGCAGAACACGCAGTGACAGACTTTAATGTGTCGTACATCCAGCTGCAGTGGGAGATGAGTGTCCAGTCCCCATTTAACTCCCAGTAGAGTCATAGCTGTGAGAACAGCTTGTACTTGCATACCCCTTTTCACTTTAGTAAAATATCCAAAGCAGTGTAATCTCACTGAAGTTGGTGACAAAGCACGGAGACATTGGGTTGAGCAATGAAAAGATTGGTCACAGATGTAAATTTTTTTTTGATGCGTCTTAAAGGTGAAGAGGTTCAGGGATAGAATTCCCTGGGAATGGAATTCTTGAGACGGCCAAAGGCATGACTGTTAATGGAGGGATCATTCTGTAGGATACACAGTACAGAACCCTGCCGTTAGGCCCAACCACTTTAAACTGCCCCCTGCCTTCATCAAAATCTCAGCACAGCCCTCTCCCTTTTCCCTCCTGTGCTCATCTTGCCTCCCCTTAAATGCAGCAATACAAAGCACTTCAACCTCTCCCGGCTTCACAAGATAAGAAGCAAGACTGAGCAGTTCAGCCCCCATGTGCCTACTCTGCTGTCAGATCATAGCTGACTGGCTCAATCATCAGTGCCACTTTCCTCCAGTGACTCCCTTAATTCCTTTAATATCTGTAATTCTAAAGCTTTGTATTGAATATACCCAGCAACTCAGACTCCACAGCCTGCTTTGGGTTTTAGGAAAAAAAGTTCCTCGAGTCCTCTGGGTTTCCTGGTGACTTAACTTTTGTTGATGGCCTCAAGCTTTGCTCTTCCCACAAGTTGAAACACTCTGTATCTACTGTCTCAAAACCTTCCATCGTTTTAAAGACTCTTTACTTCTTAACGGAAGGGATATCCTGTCTGTTCATACTTGCAAACCATTTTCACACCCTTTCCATTCTTTTCTACTTTACGACATGTTAAGCAAACCTTGATGAAATGGTAAGCCAAAATAATGAACTGATCTGTATGAATGGTGTGCAGGACAAAGTTTTCCACTGTACCTCAGTACATGCGGCAATAATAAACTGATTCCAAAGCTATACCCAGTACTCATAAATGTGCTCCTTGCTACATAAGAGGCCATTTGGCCCATCAAGTCTATGCTGACACACAACAATCCCATTCACCCCACTAATGTTTCCCAGTATCCAACTCTCCCCACATTTCCCATCAATTCGACCCACATGTACACGCACGGGGCAATTTACAGTGGCCGACTAACTTGCCAGCTCCAGCATCCTTGGGATATGGGAGGAAACCGGAGCATTTAGAGGAACAAGCAGTCACAGGGAGAATTGGCAAGCTCTACTCAGCACCGGATGTCAGGATTGAACCTGGGTTGCTGGACCTGTGAGACAGCAGTTCTACATATTGCTGCCCCTAACTAAGCTTCTCAGTTCTATCCCTCAAATATATACTGGTGGTTGGTTTGCATCTTTTAAAGGCCTTGTTAACCTCTGGCACAACATTTAGTGGGTGGTGTATTGGTAATCTGAGATTTTTGTTCCTTTACCCCACCTAGATCTGAGGTAATATGTGACCCTTGCTGCTCTTCCTGCTATAATACATAATTGGTAAGTTGGGGGATTGGTTGAAAGGCCAGAGTTAGAGAAGATCGGCTGTTGGAGGTTACCCATTGAGGGAGGGGAGAATACATGGAGCACCAGTACATCACCCCAGGGAGAATGGGTCCTGTGGTAACCCCTCACTCCCCAGCTGCAAGATGGTGACTAACACTGTACAGGCTATAGGATGGAATCTAGGTTGCCTCTGTTCAGAGGTAGCCCCTGGCTGAGGGTCAGCCTGCCCAACACAGGTGGTGGTGTTGCTGTTGAGTTGGACCTGGGCTCTCTGGGGCACGGTGCAGACATCATAGACAAAGGGCAGATTCCAGTGCTGTACTGTTCTATGTTCCACACACTACCTTCATTTTGCAATTCAGTTTTGTAGGATAAACTTGCTACATTCAAATTGGTTTCCAATTCTTAATGAAAGTTCAACAATCTGAGGATCCGATAGCTGGATAGTGTGATAATGTTAAAATGGTTATTAGTCTTCCGCTCATTCAGTTTTCCCACTGTGGCACAAGTTGGATATAGGGTAGATCTCCCTTTTTACTAACCCATCAGATACTCCCCGGGCAAGAACAGCTCCCTCTGCATCATCCCATCAAAGGTATGGTGACAGTGCAGTTATTAAATTAGGGGACTGATAATCCAGAGACATCAGTTGTGGAACTTGAGAAACAAAGGACTGCAGATGCTGGAATCTAGGTGAAAAACACGACGATGCTGGAGGAACTCAGCAGGCCAGGCAGCATCCGTGGAGAAAAGCAGGTGGTCAATGTTTCGGGTCAGGACATTAGAAGCATTAATGCGTGGATTGCACTCTCTGGTATGAGGACTACAGTTGTGTTACATGGTATACAACAAATCCAGAAGCCCTCAAAACAGGATCCCTGAGGCACAGAGAGCCATCAGCAGCGGAAATATACTCCCATCACAATTTGTAACCTCATGGCTCAATGCATCCTTCATTTTACCGTTATAATCAAACCAGCATTGGGTCAATGAATGCGGAAGGGCATGCAGGGAGGAGCACTAGACATAACTAAATCATTTCCAAGTTGCAGCACAGGCCTGTAACTGCCAAACAGTATGCAATAGCTTGAGCTGGTGAATTCTCCCAACCCGCAGATCAGAGCAAAGCTTTGCAATCCAACCCCATCGAATGGCGACCATGAAACAGCAACCTGGAGGAGGAGACTCCAGGAGCCTCCCCAAGCCCAACAATGGTGGGGTCCAGCAAGTGACTGCTAAATATAAAGACCATCGTCAGCTGGTCTCACATCAGTCTCAAACCAATTGGATTCACTCCATCTTGTATCAAGATAAAGCTGGTTACAGTAGAAGCCATGGGACCAGATGACATCCTGACTGTAGTCTGGTAGATGTTCGCTCCACAGCTACCCACACCTCTACACAGTTGCAACACTGGCATCTACTCAACAACTGAACAATCGTCAGCAAACAACTCTATGGTGGAAGGGTGGCAGCTGAAGATAATTTGTCATGGCAGCATCAACGACTCTTGAAGGTTGACCCCAGCCACCTCCCTAATTATTTACACCACCGCTGGGGCATCATGTCTGTGGTGCACTTGGCCTGCAAGATGGACTGCAATTACTTGCCCACATTATGTGGACAGCAACTCCCAAAACTGTGACCCCCTACCGCTGAGAAAGTCAAAGGTGGGCATGGGGGGAACACCTGTGCCTGCGGTTTCTTCTCCAAGCCACACGCCATCCTGACAGGATACTACATCATTCATTCCCTCGCCATCCGCTGGATCTAATTCCTGGGACTCCCTCGCCAGCAATGTTGTGGCAGTACTTTCACCAGAAGGCCTGCAGTGGCTCACCACCTTCTCAGAGGCAAGCAGTGATGGGTAATCAATGCTAACTTTTTCAGCAGTGCACGCATTCTTAATATATTTCCTGTCACAAGTGGCCAAAGAAACTAGATCTGTGTTCTTTGGAGTTTGGGAGAATGAAAGGAGATATTTTTGAAACGATTAAAGACCCCTGGGCTTAAGACAGGGTAGATGTTGAGATGTTTCCACTTGTAGGAGAATTTTGAATGAGGGAGCATAGTTGCAACATAAGGGGATGGTCATTTAAAACTAGGTGTGTAGGAACTTCTCGCTGAGGGTGGAGTTCTCTAACCCAGAGGGGTGTGGAGGCTGGATTGGTGGCGGTATTTAAAGAGGTAGATAACTTTGTTAGAGATTGAGTAATTGAGGGCTTTGGGGAACTGGTACAGTGGTGGAGTTGAAACCTGCGTCACATCACCACGATCAGATTGAAGGACGGGGCAGGCTTGAGGGGCCACTCCTATTTTCTTATGAGTGAAGCCCTGGTGTTAATTTAGGTTTGTACAGAGGTACAAGAGAATGTGGGAATTAGTTTGGTGCTTGATGCAGAGTTAGTGAGAGAATTGGATTTGTTTGGGGCTGATTCGGTGTGCTATCCTATGCTGGAGTGGACGAGTGAGGAAACTGGCATGCGTGGAGTTAAAGGGAAGCTGTAATACTCGAGGGACATAACCTCGTGGCCCCAGCTTTCAGGCTTGATGTTGTTGCTGGTTTTCTTCAACCACTGCAGCTGTCTTGAGGACTGAGCCAAAAATATCGTTCCCCCCCGAGAGGAACCTGGGTCTGATTTATGTGTTGAGATGAGGCAGACAGTGGGAGCATTCCGGGTCAGGCATTCGTGGTCAGCTGTCTGCTTGGTGAGGGGCCAGTGGGGAGACCTCCACCTGACTTCAACATCATAAACCAAGAGCTCTGCTGTACCTTCTTTGTTGCAGGTGAAAGTTCACAGCCACAGCTAATGGATGGCAAGGTGATCTGTTTAGACCAGAAGACACAGAGAGCGAGAGAGACAGGAGTAGACCGTACATCCCCTCAAGCCTGCTCTGTCATTCAATAACACCATTGCTGATCCAGCTTTCCTGACGTTTCCTGTCCTGTCCCCTTACAGTTGATTACTGATTAACAATCCATCTCAGTTTTGAATTGATTCAAGGATTCATCCTCTGCAGCTCTCTGGGGGCAAGGAATTCCAAAGACACACAACCCTTTCAAAGGAGAAGTTATTTCTCACCTTGGCCTTAAATGGGTACCCCCTTTTAAGTCTGGTCCTAGACTCTCCCATGAAGAGAACCGTTCTCTTCGCATTTACCCTGTCAAGCCTCTGAAAATCTTACATTTTTCAATAGGATGATTCATTTTTCTAAACCCCAATGAATACAGACCTAACTTGTTCAACTTCCACATAACATAATCCCTCCATACCGGGGTCATCCTGGTCAGCCTTTTATGAACTGTTTCCAACGATAATATACTTTCCCTTAAATAAGGGAACCCAGAACTGTACATGGTACTCGAGATGTAGTCTCACTAGTGCCTTGTGCAGTTGTAGTGAGACTTCCCTGCCTCTGTAGCTCAAGGCTCTGGAACTAGAAGCCAACATTCCATTAGCTTTCTCGATAAATGCTGCACTTGTTTTTCATGTATGAGGACCCCCAATTCTTTGTTCTGCCGTCCTTTTATTTGGAGAATACGTTTTATTATTCTTCCAAGCTAACCAATTTCACATGTTCCCACATAGCCAACATTTTCCCACTCACTTAACCTAGTAATGTCTCTCTCAAAACTCTACCCTCCTTGGAGCTTGTTTTTCCCCCCTGCTTTCGTATTGTCTTCATATTTGACTCTGGTATATTTGCTTCCTTTCTTATTAAATATTCTAAACAGTTACGATCCCGGCGCTGATCCTTGTGACAACCTGCTGATTACAAGTTGTCACCCTGAAATTCACCCCTCCTTATTTGCCGCTGTTAGCAAATTCTATATCCAGGCTAATAGATTATCTTCAACACCATTACCTTTTGTGTAGCACTTTTCTAAATGCCTTTTGAAAACCCAAGTTATATATTATTAACCACCCTGGCTGATGTTTCCTCAAAGAATTCTAATTAATTTGTCAGACATGATCTTCCCCTTTCTGTAGCCATGCTGAGCCTGCTCGATCAGATCATGACTTTACCTCCTCCAGTAACTGATTCTTATATCCTTCTAGTTACAGGTGTTAAGCAAACCGGCCTAAAGTCACTCACTGTTTGCTTCCCATACTTTTTGAGTAACAGTACCAAATTGGCAGTTTTCCAGTCCCTCTCCAGCACCTCTCAATTCATCCGCCATCTCTGAAGCCACAACTCTCAGTTTCCTAGGATGCCAACCATTTGATCGAGGAATTTGCCAGACTCTGTTCCGTTCATCTCCCATTACCAATTCCTTGGGGGGGAGTGATGGTATTTAATTCCTCCCCCATGTATATTAATCTTAATGGGTTCTCAATAGAATCTTTTACCACAACGACTGATGCAAAATATCTGTTTAACTCTTCTGTCACTTCCCCCTTTCCCGTAACTATTTCTCTGGCTAAATTCTCTGACTTGGCTTAATTTTTAAAGAAACTCTAATTTTTCACTTCTTCACTAGTTTGGCATAGTAGCTCATTTCCTACTGCCTGATCGTTTTTTTTAGCCCTCTCTGGATTATCCCCAATTTTCACGCCTCCCTCTACCCTTCTGCTTCCATGTGATTAAATGTGCTCCAGCCAGACATGGGATCCAGCTGGAAACAAGTGACTGCCTGCCATGGGCTGCAGTTGAGAGAGCGATCACCCACCCTGGGGCTGCAGCCAAGTGAGCAACCATCTGCTTGGGCATGCAGCCAGTTCAACAGGGCTGGGTATTTACCGAGAAATAACCCAGACATCTGTTAATGGAGCATGATCCAGATGTTAGAATGCCCACCTGCCTGCCAAAGGGTGCCAGCTGGGGCAGAGACCATCTGGCACAGGGCTCCGGCTGGGGCATAGGCCACCCGGCCCAGTGACAGGACAATGACCTTCCACCTTGGCTTAGATCCTGGAGAGTGACTACCAGGCAGTTGAGTGCCCAATGTAGCTTCCAGCTGGAGGGCATTCACCCCAGCCAAGGCTCAACTCCAAAATGTGCCCGACCCAATCCAACCCAGGATCCCAGCTGGAGGAATGACCATCCACACCAGAGCTCAACCTTGCCGAAAGATTGGAACCCTCGAGCAGCAGCCAAGAGAGGCCTATGCTGCTGCCCCGCCCGGTGACTGTCCTGCTGGGACAGTTGGAGATCTGGTCCTGTCGTGGAAGTGCCATGGTTGATTCCCCACCAGTTGAACCACTGGGAGTTGACTGTAGCGATAAGGGGATTGAGTCTCGCTCTTAACCATGGGGGAATCTCATATCCACCTGAGCTGCCGGTGCCCTTTCATCTCTCAGTGACTCACACCAGGGTCGGCACTTACTACTGCGCTGCCGAGATCTTCTGGGATGGGACTATGGCGAGGGGTT
Source organism: Pristis pectinata (assembly GCF_009764475.1). NCBI lineage: Eukaryota > Metazoa > Chordata > Chondrichthyes > Rhinopristiformes > Pristidae > Pristis > Pristis pectinata. The sequence goes on from NW_026262462.1 coordinate 72,711, forward strand.
GACACACCGAGCCATGGGTGATGTAGGCTGGATAACAACAAGTGGGGCAGAGGAGGTCACCAGCTGTAAAAAGCATGTCACTGAGCTGGAGAGGGTGCAGGAAGGATTCACGAGGACGTTGCCAAGACCGGAGAGCTTGAGTTGTAAGGAGAGGCCGGACGGGGCTGGGACTGTTTTCCCTGGAGTGAAGGAGGCTGAGGGGTGAGCCGATGGAGGTTTATAAAACCACGAGGGGCGTAGATAAGGCAGACGGTCGCCGTCTGTTTCCCAAGGTAGGGGAGTCCAAAACTAGAGGGCACGGGTTTAAGGTGTGAAGAAAGATCTAAAGGGGACCTGAGGGGCAAGTTTTCCACACAGAGGGTGGTGGGTATATGGAACGAGCTTGCCAGAGGAAGTGGTATAGGTGAGAACAAAATGTTTAAAAGACATTTGGACAGTTTCATGGATAGGAAAGCTTCCTATCCACAGGCTAATGGGGCTATCTCAGGTAGGCACCTTGGTTGTCATGGATGAATTGGGCTGAAGGGCCTGTTACCCTGCTATATAACCCTATAATCTACTTAGAGGCTTGCCTGAGATTCCTCCCGTGCCAGAGAGCATGTGCACACTTTGGTTTTGCTTGGCACCAATACCTTCATTCTGCCAGCGTGCCTGGAAATGAGCACTGACAGACAAGCAAGATCTTGCTTTGCCTTTAACCCCTCATCGATCCGTGTATGCCCACCCCTCTGCTACTTCCTTTCCTCCTGTGCTGAAATTGAAGGTGTAGCAAACCCAGCAATCTCTTGGCAGAAAAAGAGCTCTGCAAGGGCCAGGACTGGACTGAGGAAACGATTAAGTGTGGAAAAGGTAAAGCAGACATGCTGGGGTGCACAGGCATGTAAACACATCGGTAAGACCTCACTTGGAGTACTGTGTGCAGTCTTGGGCTCCTTATTTAAGAAAGGATGTGCTGACGTTGGAGAGGGTTCAGAGAAGATTCACTGGAATGATTCCAGGAATAATAGGGTTAACACATGAGGAACGTTTGATGGATCTTGGGCTGTACTCCTTGGAGTTCAGAAGAATGAGGGGGGACCTCATTTCGAATGTTAAAAGGCCTGGACAGAGTAGATGTGGCAAAGTTGTTTCCCACGGTAGGGGAGTCTAGTGCAAGAGGGCACGACTTCAGGATTGAAGGGCGCCCATTCAGAGCAGAGATGCGGAGAAATTTCTTTAGCCAGAGAGTGTTGAATCTGTGGAATTTGTTGCCACGGGTGGCCCTGGAGGCAAAGTCATTGGGTGTATTTAAGGCAGAGATTGATAGGTATCTGAGTAGCCAGGGCATCAACGGTTATGATGAGAAGCCAGGGGAGTGGGGCCTAAATGGGAGAATGGATCAGCTCATGATAGAATGGCGGAGCAGACTCGATGGGCCGAATGGCCGGCTTCTGCCCCTTTGTCTTATGGTCTAAACACACAAACCAAGACAGCCGCTAATCGTGCACGCAGCACGAACATGCAGATGTGCAAGAAAGGGCTCGGACAACAGAGAGTCCGGCCCAGGCCTTAAACAACAGTCATAAACTTTGTTGATCTTGTTCTGCAAAACAGGGAGAGCTCTGCTGAAGTGCACATTCCTGTGTATTAAATAATTCACTGGCTGCCTGAAGGGCTGCTGTGTTTTGGTCTGTGTGTGCAAGTATGCTTTTATTTATGCATGCACGGGATGTCGCCATCACTGATGGCAGTGACGTTTATTGCCCAACCACAGCGGAGTCCCAAACCAAGGAGTGAGGACGACAGAATTCCTTCCCTCCAAGGACCTAAGGGGTTTTCCCAAATAACCAGATTGTTTCATGTTTGCCCCTGGCTGACCTGAGCTCCGGACTCTCTTTAATTACTTGAATTCAAATTCCTCCAGCTTCCCACCTTGAGATTCCAGCTCACGTCTCTGGATCAGTGGTCTAAGACTCTGTGATGCCGGTCCAGTAACTTAACCACTGTAAATTAGTAACCCTGTGTAGTTAAATTAGCCCTGTGTACTCTCCGGCATGGGAGTAATCTCAGGCAAGCCTCCATTCAGTCCCTTTCCATTTAGTCAGACCTCACTTGGAGTACTGTGCTCAGTTCTGGTCGCCTCACTACAGGAAGGATGTGGAAGCCATAGAAAGGGTGCAGAGGAGATTTACAAGGATGCTGCCTGGATTGGGGAGCATGCCTTATGAAAGCAGGTTGAGGGAACTCAGCCTTTTCTCCTTGGAGCGACGGAGGATGAGGGGGGACCTGATAGAGGTGTATAAGGTGATGAGAGGCATTGATGGGGTGGATAGTCAGAGGCTTTTCCCCAGGGCTGAAATGGTGGCCACAAGAGGACACAGGTTTAAGGTGCTGGGGCGTAGGTACAGAGGAGATATCAGGGGTAAGTTTTTTACTCAGAGAGTGGCGAGTGCGTGGAATGGGCTGCCGTCAACGGTGGTGGAGGCGGATACGATAGGGTCTTTCAAGAGACTGTTGGATAGGTACATGGAGCTGAGAAAAATAGAGGGCTATGGGTAAGCCTAGTACTTTCTAAGGTAGGGACATGTTCGGCACAGCTTTGTGGGCCGAAGGGCCTGAATTGTGCTGTAGGTTTTCTATGTTTCACCAGCACGGAAGTGACTGGAGGTGTTTGCCAGGTGTGGCACCTTGCCTGGTGTTCACTCCCTGTCAGCACCTGAAATCGGAGGCAGTTCTGCGCCTGGATCTGCTCATTCCAACGGTGGGCCAGCTGGTGCTCACCAACCTGGGGGGGAGGTGGGGTGGTGGGGAGGTTTAACCTCTCACTTTCCTCCGCAACAGAACGGCAAGGCTGTGTTCTAGAATTCCAAGCCTAATCTCCTCAGTTTATTTGACACCGAAGGAGAATTTGGTAGCGTTGGGGTACTGGTTCATTATTGTCACTTGTACTGAGGTACAGTGAAAAACTTGTCTTACAAAACCGATCGTACAGGTCAATTCATTACACAGTGCAGTTACATTGGGTCAGTACAGAGTGCATTGGGTTAGTACAGAGTGCATTGGGTTAGTACAGAGTGCATTGAGGTAGTACAGAGTGCATTGGGTTAGTACAGAGTGCATTGAGGTAGTACAGAGTACATTGAGGTAGTACAGAGTGCATTGGGTTAGTATAGAGTACATTGAGGTAGTACAGAGTACATTGAGGTAGTACAGAGTGCATTGAGGTAGTACAGAGTGCATTGGGTTAGTACAGAGTACATTGAGGTAGTACAGAGTACATTAAGGTAGTACAGAGTGCATTGGGTTAGTACAGAGTACATTGAGGTAGTACAGAGTACATTGAGGTAGTACAGAGTGCATTGGGTTAGTACAGAGTACATTGAGGTAGTACAGAGTACATTGAGGTAGTACAGAGTGCATTGAGGTAGTACAGAGTGCATTGGGTTAGTACAGAGTACATTGAGGTAGTACAGAGTACATTGGGTTAGTACAGAGTACATTGAGGTAGTACAGAGTGCATTGAGGTAGTACAGAGTGCATTGGGTTAGTACAGAGTACATTGAGGTAGTACAGAGTACATTGGGTTAGTACAGAGTACATTGAGGTAGTACAGAGTGCATTGAGGTAGTACAGAGTGCATTGAGGTAGTACAGAGTACATTGAGGTAGTACAGAGTGCATTGAGGTAGTACAGAGTACATTGAGGTAGTACAGAGTGCATTGAGGTAGTACAGAGTACATTGAGGTAGTACAGAGTGCATTGAGGTAGTACAGAGTACATTGAGGTAGTACAGAGTGCATTGGGTTAGTACAGAGTGCATTGAGTCAGTACAGAGTGCATTGAGGTAGTACAGGTAAAGACAATAACAGTACAAAGTGTCACAGCTAATGGTTTCCCTGTAGCCAAAGGAGAAAAGTTGCTTCTTCCTCCTTTCATCTGTCCCTCCTATTTCTGCTCTCAATATTAAGATAAGATCTCTTTATTAGTCACGTGTACATCGAAACACGCAGTGAAATGCATCTTTTGCGTAGAGTGTTCTGGGGGCAGCCCGCAAGTGTCGCCACGCTTCCGGCGCCAACATAGCACCCCCGCAACTTCCTAACCCGTACGTCTGGAATGTGGGAGGAAACCGGAGGAAACCCACGCAGACACGGGGAGAACGTACAAACTCCTTACAGACAGCGGCAGGAATTGAACCCGGGTCACTGGGGCTGTAATAGCGTTATCTGTCTCTTTCTGTCAACACTCTTTCTGTTTTACTCCGAATGTGTTGTTCCCTTTGCCGTACCAAATCGCCCTTCTTTCATATTACAATCTTTCTCAGGCCTCTCTCTATCCCCATCTACAAAAATCTGTCTCTCTGGCACTCCTTAGAGCAATCCAACACTTCCTACCTCCCTTTTTTTATCCTCAGTCCCTCTCTGTTTGTCTCTGCCTCTTCTTACTTCTACTGCATTCCCTGGCCACATTGGAGGCTATTTGCCCCAGATTCCGCCCCTAGCCCACACACCAGCGGCTGATTGAACCAATGCAGGTGGATTAGTGCCCCCCCCCAAGGAAATGCCCTGCCAAGCAAACACATTCCTGTCAGCGCTTTCATCCACTGAGGCAGCACTCCTCTGCTCAAATCCTCCGTGTGTCCCTCTGCCTATTTAGTCCTGACTCCTGCGGGCAGCCCTCTCCCCCGTTCTTCCCCTCTTGCTTTTTCTCTCTCCCTCGCTGTTCCGTGTGTCTCACTTTTTCTCCCCAACCCCCTTCCCCCCCCCCCCCCCCCCGCCTCTCCTGTTCTCCCCACTCCACCTCCTGCCTCCTTTTCTGCCTCTGGCTTTCCGCCTTTTCTCGCCCCTCTCTTTTCCTCCTTTGCTTTCCTCTTCACTGCCCCCGTCTCCCCGACCGTCTCTCTCGTTCTATCCCTCTTGCTTTCTCTGCCTGCCTTTCTCGCCCCTCTCTTTTCCTCCCTGGCTTTCCTCTTCACTGCCCCCGTCTCCCTGACTGACCGTCCCTCCCGTCCTCTAGTAATTCCTTGTTCGTGCCCCAAGCCTCTTGCCTGTCTCCTTTCTCACTCTGTCACTTCAACTCTGCCTCCATCCTCCTCCCCGGCGTGTTGATTTTGCCTTCCTTTCCCTCTTTGTGTCGATCTGCTGCTTTTCCTCTTTCCAACTTTCTTAACGTCCGACCTCTTAGTGTCTTTTCCAACTTTCTCAATCCCTTGCCCGCTCAACTTTTCTCCCTCCCTCACACCGTCTCTTTCTCTGACTGACTGTTGTTTTCCACTCCACGCACCCACCATCCCTGAGGACCCCCACCCCTTCAGACCCCAACCATTGTGTTCCTGCAAACTCAGCTGGGCTCAGACAAAGAAGAAACACGGTGGAACCTACCATGGCCATAGCAACTCCTCTTCATCTTCAGGATCGGGCGGGGGGGGGGAAGAAGCCACTTTGCGTTGTGATGCAGGCTCCACGCTCACCTTGCCCCCACACACCCCCCCCCCCCGTCAGCGACAAACTTCTCCTCTTGACTCACGCAGAGATTCCAAAGTCCGCTTGGAAGTCACTGTCTGTTCCTGTGCGGGGTATGGGAGCAGGAGGGAGAGAGGGTTTCCTGACTGCTTTGATAGTTTCAAATTCCCTCAATATTCGGCAAGAAAGACAGGGCCAGGCAGGGGATGGTGGTGGGAGGGGGTGGCGTAAGGGATAGCAGCCTGGGGGGCTTCCAACAGCCGACAGCAGAGGAACTTGCTGAACTTGCTGCTCTGCCTGTGTGTGTGTGTGTGGCCTCTGGCTGCAGCCAGTGGTCTGAGAAGTAAGTGGTGCCACTGCTGAGAGAGAGTACTTTTATTTCTGTGACTGTAAGACCAATTAGGCCATTTGGCCCTTCGAGCCTGTTCTGCCGTTCGATCGCAGCTGATTTATTCCCCCCCCCCTCCATTCTCCTGCCTTCTCCCCACAATCTTTGAGGCCCTCACTAATCGAGAACCCATCATTTTAAATACCCCCAGTGACTTGGCCGCCACCGCCCTCTGTGGCAACGATCCCACCGCCCCCTGGCTGAAGAAATCCCTCCTCATCTCCGTCCTGAAGGGATGTCCCTTCTAGAGAAACAGAGGAGTGCAGCTGCTGGAAATCCAGATGAAAAACACAACGACGCTGGAGGAACTCGGCAGGGCCGGGCAGCATCCGCGGAGAAAAGCAGGCGGTCAACGTTTCGGGGTCAGGATTGAAGATAGGAAAAGGGGGAAGCCCGATATTTAGGAGAGAAAAGCAGAGCAGTGATAGGTGGACATAAGGGGAGGCGGGGTGGGCACAGGGTGGGGATAGGTAGATGCAGGTAAGAGATAGTGACAGGCAGGTGCGGGGGAGGAGGGGAGAGCTGATAGAGGAAAAAGGGGGTAGAAAAAAGAGAGAGGCTAGGAAAGGGAACGAGAGAAGAGGCTTGGTGGGGTGGGGATTACTTAAAGTGGGAGAATTTGATGTTCATGTCGTTAGGCTGCAAGGTTCCAAGACGGAAGATGAGGTCCTGTTCATCTATCTTTCTATTACACCCTTCTATTCTACCACATCCTTCTATCTGAGGCTGTGCCCTCAGATCCCAGACTCTCCCACTACTGGAAGCGTCCTCTCCACATCCACTCTATCCCGGCCTTTCAATATTCGGCAAGTTTCGATGAGATCCCACCACCTCCCCCCCATCCTTCTGAACTCCATCAAGTCCAGGCCCAGAGACATCAAACGCTCCTCATACGTTAGCCCTTTTGTTCCCAGGATCGTTCTCGTGAACCCGCAATGGACCTTCTCCAGGGCCAGCACATCCTTCCTTAGATATGGGACCCAAAGTATTGGGGTATTGCAGTTTCAGTGTTTGTATGCCCAGTAAAACAGCGATCGCAACTTTTGTGAAGAACATGGAGTTGTACTTCAAGTTCCTGGGTGTCAACATCTCGGAGGATCTATCCCGGGCCCAACACATTGATGCAATCGCGACAAAGGCACGCCAGTGACTCTACTTCGTTAGGAGTTTGGGGAGATTCGGGATGTCACCTAAGAATCTTGCAAGTTTCTCCAGATGTACAGCGGAGAGCATCCTGACTGGTTGCATCACCGCCTGGTACGGAGGCTCCCAATACACAGGATCGCAAGAGGCCGCAGAGGGTTGTAGACTCAGCCAGCTCCCATCACGGGCACAACCCTCCCCACCATCGAGGACGTCTTCAAGAGGTGGTGCCTCAAGAAGGCGGCATCCATCACTGAGGACCCTCACCACCCGGGACGTGCCCTCTTCTCGTTACTACCATTGGGGAGGAGGTACAGGAGCCTGAAGACCCACACTCAGCGATTCAGGAACAGCTTCTTCCCTCGGCTATCAGATCTCTGAATGGTCCGTGAACCCATGAAACACTACCTCATTATTCCTCTTTTGCACTATTTGTTTTTGTAACTTACAGTAATTTTTATGCCTTTGCACTGTACTGCTGCCACAAAACAACACATTTCACGACGTATGTCAGTGATAATGAACCTGATCCTGATTCACCTTTGGCCCAACTTTTCCCTGCTGACCTAGTTGTCCACTTGAGCTGGTCCCATTTGCCTGCATTTGTCCTATAAACCTTTCCTATCCATGTACCTGTCCAGATGTTGGAAAGGGTTCAGAGAAGATTTACGAGGATGATTCCCGGAATGAAAGGGCTTACATACGATAAGAGTTTGTCAGCTCTTGGACTGCACTCACTGGAGTACAGAAGAATGAGAGGGGAACATCATAGAAACATTTCAAATGTTGAAAGGACTGGACAGAGTAGATGCGGCTAAGTTGTTTCCCTCAGTGGGTGAGTCCAGGACCAGAGGACACAGTCTTAGAATTAGAGGGCACCCATTTAGAACAGAGATGAGGAGAAATTGCTTTAGCCAGAGGGTCGTGGATTTGTGGAATTCGTTGCCACGTACAGCTGTGGAGGCCCGATCATTGGGGGTGTTTAAGGAGGAGGTTGATAGGTATCTAATTAGTCAGGGTATCAAGGGATATGGGGAAAAGGCCGGGATTTGGGGCTGGATGGGAGAATAGTTTAGCTCATGGTGAGGTAGCAGAGCAGACTCGACGGGCCGAATGGCCTCCTTCTGCTCCTTTTGATCATTAAACATTGTAATTGTCCCTGCTCCAGCACTGCCTCTGGCAGCTCGTTCCACACACCCACCGCCCTCTGTGCGTGGAAAACCTACCCCTCTAATCCCCTTTAAGTTTTCCACCTCTCACCTAAAACCCTGTAGTTTTAGACTTCCCTACCCTGGGGGGAAACAGACGGCAACCGTCCGCCTTATCGACGCCCCTCGCGGTTTTATAAACCTCTTATGATCACCCCTCAGCCTCCTTCGCTCCAGGGAAAAAAAGGTCCCAGCCCCTCCTTATAACTGAAGTCCTCCTCTCCTGGTAATATCCTCATGGATCTTTCCTGCACTCTTCCCAGCTTAAGGTGTCACAAGATCACAAGACAAGGAGCAGAAGGAGGCCATTCGGCCCATCGAGTCTCCTCCGCTACCTCACCATGAGCTAAATTATTCTCCCAGCCTCAGTTCCCAGCCTTTTCCCCATATCCCTTGATACCCTGACTAATTAGATACCTATCAACCTCCTCCTTAAACACCCCCAATGATCGGGCCTCTACAGCTGTACGTGGCAACGAATTCCACACATCCACGGCCCTCTGGCTAAAGAAATTTCTCCTCATTTTTGTTCTAAATGGGTACCCTCTAATTCTAAGACTGTGCCCTCTAGTCCTGGACTCACCCACCAGGGGAAACAACTTGGCCACATCTACTCTGTCCAGTCCTTTCAACGTTCGAAATGTTTCTTTGAGGTCCCCTCTCATTCTTCTGTACTCCAGTGAGTGCAGTCCAAGAGCTGACAAACGCTCCTCGTATATAAGCCCTTTCATTCCGGGAATCATCCTCGTAAATCTTCTTTACAACATCAGCACAACATTGTGGGCCGAAGGGCCTGTGCAGTGCTGCAATGTTCTACGTTCTATTACCGACATCCTCTTCCAGAGCTGGGCGTCCGGGACCACATGCGAGGGATTCTGCAGACTCCGGAAATCTGGAGCAACTCACGCAAAACAGCGGAGGAACTCAGCAGGTCAGGCAGCATCCGTGGAGGGAAACAGACAGTCGACGTTTCGGGTCGAGACCCTTCATCAGGACCGGAAAGGGAAGAGGGCAGAAGCCGGAATGAGGGGGGAGGGGGAGGGTCACAGGCTGGCAGGTGAGAGGTGAGTCCAGGCGAGAAGGGGAAGGTAGGGGAGGGGAGAGGTGTAAGAACTGTGCGCCATTCCTTCTTATAGCTGGGTGACCAGAACTGCACACCACACAACAGTCACCAGCAAAAATATCCCAAGGTGTGTTAGCAAGTAAAAATTGACACACAGGTGCTCTGAGACGTTCTTTGGCGGTCACTTGGGATCGAAGATGACTCAACACCAGCCCGGTTCTCAGGCGACAGACGAGTCACCGATGCCGGAATAGTTAAGGTGTGACTCTTTGGGTATCGTGGACTCATCCAAGGGGCACCTCTGGGCACAGGGAAAACACTGCGATGGGAATCAGATGACACGTGTCATTCACTCCCACCCGCCGTGGACTGACGGGGGAGTGAATCGCATGCGTTCAGGATAGGTGCAGGAGCCGTCAGCAACACGGACTGCCAGAACTGTACAACCGCTGTACAACCAGCACCTCTTCTTTGGGACGTAGGAGGAAACCGGAGCACTGGGGGAGGCGGGGGTTGGGAACCTTGCTGTCAGAGGGAGAACCTGCAGACCCCCCGTATTGTGGAGGGTCGTGGCTGTTACCTGACAGCACTGCCCACTACCTGGTCGGAAGACACACCACTGCCAATGAAGGTTTGGCCCCACCCCACCCATCGGCGCACACCTGACCATTGGCCCCTTTAAGCACCTTTGTACTTGGCCTCAGATCATTGGCCTTTGTGATCGATTAGTCCTCGCCAGCACCGGGCCATTGACCCCCCTGTAAATTACCTGGGCTGGACCAGCGCCCCCCCCCAGCCCTCCAGCACTATAAAGGGCGCCACATGTGCTCAGCTCTTTCTCTTTGCCAGCTTCGAGGGATCATCCTGCTTCACTCCAGGCCGAGGACCGTGGAACGGCGCTGGAGAGTTCGTTGGTGAGGTGTGCACTGTTAAAGGGTTGGGAGCGGTTTAGTTAGTGTCCCTAGTAGCAGAGAACCGTGCCTGTACTGGGTCAAGGGGTGGGGGGTATCGTATTGTTTTTTCTTGATTGTATGTCCCTAGTTCATTGTGTGTGTGTGTGTGTGTGTGTGTGTGTGTGTGTGTGTGTGTGTGTATATATGTGTGTGTATTTTATCCCTGGAGCAATTTTCCCACGCTTGCTGTAAACCGTGTGTGTGTGTGTGTGTGTGATTCCCATTATCTGCGCGTCTTTTGTAAATAAAATCCTTTACCGCCGGACTCTGTTCAGAATCCTTTGCCTTTGAGACCCAGAATCTGTTTCCTCACTCACAACAACCCCCACCCCCCCCCCCAAACACACGGACAGCGACCAAGGTCAGGATCGAACGCCCGCCATTGAGTTCTCTTCTCAATCCGCTCACCAGCCCTCCCCACACCTGACTCTGCCTGCCTATCAACAGCGGTCTGCAGCAACACATCCCAGGTGCTTCCCTCAGGAGCATTAGCAAGTGGAGATTTGCGCGGACAGTTGTTTCGGCGATCCCTCAGCTCCGAAGGTGGACTCACTTCCATCCTGGATCCAAGGTGGCTGACTGGTAAAGTTGTTGGGTTTAACATCCAATGAACAAGTGTCCACGTGGGTTCAAGCCCCACCCCTGGTAATGCCTACTCAGTGGCAGTTGGTGTTTTAACAGCTAAGATAAGATAAGATATCTTTATTAGTCACATGTACATTGAAACACCCAGTGAAATGCATCTTTTTGCGTAGAGTGTTCTGGGGTCAGCCCGCAGAGTGTCGCCACGCTTCTGGCGCCAACATAGCACGCCCACAACTTCCCAACCTGTACGTCTTTGGAATGTGGGAGGAAACCGGAGCACCCGGAGGAAACCCACGCAGACACGAGGAGAATGTACAAACTCCTTACAGACAGCGGCCGGAATTGAACCCGGGTCGCTGGTGCTGTAATAGCGTTACGCTAACCGTTGTGCTACCGTGCCTGGCCTTAGAACCCCTGCCTCACTATGCCAGAGATATGGGCTTGACCCTGAACCTCAGGTGCTGTCTGTGTGGAGCCTGCAGGGTCTCCCCATGACCAACTGAGCTTCCTCCAGGTGAACATTGAGCAGTACAAGGCAGGAACAGGCTCTTCAGCCCACCGTGTCTGTTATAACAATGTGCCTGCACATGGTCTACATCCCTCCATTCCCTATTTGTCCGTGTGCCCCTCTATCGTATCTGTCTCCACCACCTCCCCCGGCAGCCCATTCCAGGCACCCACTGCTCTCTGTGGGAAACAAAACTTGCCCTGCACATCCCCTTTCCCCCTTCTCACGTTAAATGTACTTGACAGCTCCCCCCCCCCCCCGGGGGAGAAAGATTCCAGCTGTCTAATCTATCTATGCCTCAACTCGTATCAGGTCTCCCCTCAGCCTCCGACACTCCGGAGAAAACAACCCAAGTTCGTCCGACCTCTCCTTACAGCTCACGCTCTCTAACCCAGGCAGCGTCCTGGTAAACCTCCTCTGCACCCTCTCCAAAGCCTCCACGTCCTTGTAACGGGGCAACCAGAACTGCACACAATACTCCAAATGCGGCCTGACCTACGTTTTATGCACCTGCAACGTGACTTCACGACTCCTATACTCCATTCCCCAACCAATGAAGGCAAGTACGCCGTACGCCTTCTTCACCACCCTGTCCACTGGTTTTGCCACTTTCATGGAGCTATGGACTTGCGCCCCAAGATCACTCTGTGCATCGATGCTCACGCCATACACTTCCCCCTTACGTTTGACCTCCCAAAGTGCACCACCTCATACTTGTCTGGATTAAACTCCATCTGCCGTCTCTCTGCCCACATTTCCGACTGAGCTGTGTTTTGATGGACTATCTTGACAAACCTCCCTCACCGTCCACCACTCCACCTACTTTTTGTGTCGTCTGAAAACTTACCAGTCAACTCGCCCTCATCATCCTCCAACTCATTGGTAAATATATATAGTTTCTCGCACTAATCCTCGTGGAACATCACTGGTCACAGGGTAATAACCACCCCTCCAGTACCCTCTCACATTCCTCCCACATCCCAAATACGTGTGGGTTGGTAGGTTAATTGACCACTGTACCACACCCTGCAGTGTGCGGTACAAAGTAGTTGGGGGTGGGGTGTGGGGTGGGGCGGGTGTTGATAAAAATGTTGGGGATTGTAAGAGAAGACGTGTAAATGGGTGACGAAATGTGAACACAGTCTCGATGAGCCATTTCTGTGCCCTATCCCTCTCAGAAGAATGGGGGGGGGGGGGATGTCGTGGGAAGAGGTTCTTTGGGGTCTCAAAGGTAGAGGACTCTGGACACAGTCTTTGGATTTTAAAAAAGGAATTTTATTTACAAAGACAAACGCGTGAACAGGATGTACGGGAACGGATGCACACTCGCACGCACACGCTCGGGTGATCGCGAAACGTGAGGGAGTCGCAACTGGAGTGAGATGGAGCTAGCTCAGGTAATTCAACAGGTCCAATAGGTCATGGCCAGGTACAAGAGGCGTGCACGGGAACCAATGGTCAAGGGTATGTGCTGATGAGTTGGGTGGAGCCAGACCTTGATTGATAGTGGTGTCACTTTTGACCAGTACTCGATGGCATCACATGACAGCCATGACCTTCCACACTACAGGGGACCTCATAGAAACATTTCAAATGTTAAAAGGCCTGGACAGAGTCAATGTGGCAAAGTTGTTTTCCATGGTAGGGGAGCCTAGTACAAGAGGGCGTGACTTCAGGATTGAAGGGTGTCCATTCAGAGCAGAGATGCGGAGAAATTTCTTTAGCCAGAGAGCGGTGAACCTGTGGGATTTGTTGCCACGGGCAGCCCTGGAGGCAAAGTCATTGGGTGACTTTAAGGCAGAGGTATCTGAGTAGCCAGGACATCAAAGATTATGGTGAGAAGGCAGGGGAGTGGGGCCTAAATGGGAGAATGGATCAGCTCATGATAGAACGGCGGAGCAGACTCGATGGGCCGAATGGCCAACTTCTGCTCCTTTGTCCTATGGAGACCTGAATACTTCGCCCCAGGTGGGACGGGAGATTGGTTTGCGAGCTGGCGTGTGGCCTCCGCTGGTTAAGGCCCTCGGAGTGCAGACCCAAGGTCCCCAGTGCCCAGCTGAATGCCCCCTTCTCTCCATCCTGAGCAGCCCAGGGACAGAGGCTCCCAATCAGGCCAGTTTTCAAGAACCTCAGGGAATCTGTTCCCCTCCACCTGGTGAAACGAACCCATGGGAGAGCTCGGAATGGAGCATCTCTGGTGCTACGATGTGCCTCACTCGATGTTGCAGGCTAGGTAATTTGGGTAGAGGATGGTTTGCTTATTCTGTCTATGTACTTACAGAGACAGTGCTGCCTCTCCGAGCTTCAGATGGCTGCTGTACATAATCCTCGTCTCAGAAAGACGAAGATAAGATATCTTTATTAGTCACATGTACATCGAAACACACAGTGAAATGCATCTTTTGCGTAGAGTGTTCTGGGAGCAGCCCGCAAGTCTCGTCACGCTTCTGGCGCCAACATAGCACACCCACAACTTCCTAACCCGTACGTCTTCGGAATGTGGGAGGAAACCGGAGCACCCGGAGGAAACCCACGCAGACACGGGGAGAACGTACAAACTCCTTACAGACAGCGATGGGAATTGAACCCGGGTCGCTGGCGCTGTAATAGCGTTACGCTAACCGCTGCGCTACCGTGCCTGCGGGAATCATCACTGCCTGTCAGACCGTGACTTTTGTGCAGATTTAAGGTCTTGACCTTCGAACACTTACTTTTCCTGCCCAGGTGGGCAAAGGTAATGCTGAATTTAATCATCAGTGGGTCTTTTTATGCTTGGCAAATGGTATGCTGCAGGGACTGATGTCCGAGCCTTCGGCTCTTGGCGTCGAAGTTACAGTTGTTAAATTTGGGAGTGAAAAAAGTAGGATTGGGAGGCAAATATAAGGAGAACATAGAACAGAGAACATTACAGCACTGTACAGGCCCTTCGGCCCACAATGTTGTGCTGACATTTTATCCTGCTCTAAGATCTATCTAACCCTTCTCTCCCACATCGCCCCCCCCCCCCATTTCCCTATCATTCATGTGTCTGTCTAAGAGACTCCGAAATGTCCCTAATGTATCTGCACCCACAACCTCTGCCGGCAGTGCGTTCCACGCACCCACCGCCCTCTGTGTTAAACAACTTACCCCTGACATCTCCCTTATACCTTCCTCCAATCACCTTAAAATTATGTCCCCTCGTGTTAGCCATTGTCGCCCTGGGGGAAAGTCTCTGACTGTCCATTCGATCTGTGCCTCTTGTACACCTCTGTCAAGTCACCTCTCATCCTCCTCCTCTCCAAAGAGAAAAGCTCAACCTATCCTCATGAGACATGCTCTCCAATCCAGGCAGCATCCTGGCAAATCTCCCTCTGCACCCTCTCTAAAGCTCTGCACCCTCTCTAAAGCTCTGCACCCTCTCTAAAGCTCTGCACCCTTTCTAAAGCTCTGGACCCTCTCCGAGGACATAAGGAACTACAAAAGGGGAAGTTAAGTGATTGGGCAAAGATCTGGCAAAATAGAAGATACAGGAGCCTGAGGGCACGTACCACCAGGCTCAAGGACAGCTTCTACCCCACTGTGACAAGACTATTGAACGGTTCTCTTATATGATGAGATGGACAATCTACCTTGTTGTGACCTTGCACCTTATTGTCTACCTGCAATGCCCTGTAGCTGTGACACTTTGCTTTGTATTCTGTTATTGTTTTTACCTGTACTACCTCAATGCACTCTGTACTGACTCAATGTAACTGCACTGTGTAATGAATTGACCTGTACGATCGGTTTGCAAGATACGTTTTTCACTAGACCTCGGTACGTGACAATAATAAACCAACACCAAGTCGAAGATGGTGCAACACCACCACCAACAGGACTTAGCCGGTCCTGCAAGTCCCTCTCAAGCACAGCTTGAACAGTACAACACAGCAACGGGCCCTTTTAGGCCCACAGTGTCTCTACTGACCATGACGCTAAATTAAACTGATCCTATCTGACTTCAAGTGATTCCTATCCCCCCATTCCCTGCCTGTTCACGCACCTGTCTAAATGCCTCTCAAACCCCCTCTGTCGTATCTGTCTCCCACCACCTCCCCTGTCAGCCCGTTCCAGGCACCCACCCCTCTCTGTGTAAAAACAAAACCTGCCTTGTAAATCTTTAAATTTTCCCCCTCTCGCCTTAAAGCTGTATCCTCCGTTATTTGACATTTCTGCTCTGGGGACAAAGTCTGCCTCTCATAGTGTTCTAAACCTCTATCAGGACCCCTCCCGCCCCCCCCCCCCCCCCCCCCCCCCCCCACCGGCTTCTGGATAAAACAACCCATTTGTCCGACCTCGCCTTGTAGCACATGCCCTCTAATCCAGGCCGCGTCCTGGTGAACCTCGTCTGCACCCTCTCCAAAGCCGCCACGTCCTTCCTGTAACGGGGGCAACCAGAACTGCAAGTGCGGCCTAACCGAGGTCTTACACAGCCGCAACGTGACTTCCTGACTCTTATGCCCAACGCCCCGACCGATGAAGGCGGGCGTGCCGTATGCCTTCTTCACCGCCCTTTCCACTTGTACTGCCACTTTCACTGAGCAATGGACTCGCAGCCCACGTTCCCTCTGTACCTCAGTGCTCCTCGGGGGCCTGCCATTCACTGCATGTTTGCCCCTTTACATCTGCAACATCTCATTAAACCCCACCTGCCACTTCTCCACCCGTATCTGCAGAATCAGAATCAGATAGGATGCGGAGCTGGGCTGAGAAGTGGCAGATGCAGTTCAATCTGGAGAAGTGTGAGGTGGTACACTTTGGAAGGACAAACTCCAAGGCGGAGTACAAAGTTAATGGCAGGATTCTGGGGAGTATGGAGGAGCAGAGGGATCTGGGGGTCCATATCCACGGATCCCTGAAAGTTGCCTCACAGATGGATAGGGTAGCTAAGAAAGCTTATGGGACGTTAGCTTTCATAAGTCGAGGGATCGAGTTTAAGAGCCACGAGGTAACGATGCAGCTCTACAAAACTCTGGTTAGACCACACTTGTGTCCAGTTCAGGTCGCCTCATTATCGGAAGGATGTGGAGGCGTTGGAAAGGGTGCAGAGGAGATTTGCCAGAATGCTGCCTGGTTTAAAGGAGAGACTAAGGGAGCTGGGGCTTTACTCTTTGGAGAGGAGGAGGATGAGAGGTGTACAAAATATTAAGAGGAATAGATAGAGTGGACAGCCAGCGCCTCTTTCCCAGGGCAACAATGCTCAATACAAGAGGGCATGGCTTTAAAGTAATGGGTGGGAAGTTCAAGGGGGATATCAGAGGGAGGTTTTTCACCCAGAGAGTGGTTGGGGCACGGAATGTGCTGCCTGGGGCGGTGGTGGAGGCAGGTACATTGGTCAAATTCAAGACATTACTAGATCAGCATATGGAGGAATTTAAAATAGAGGGATATGTGGGAGGAAGGGGTTAGGTAGTCTCAGGCGAGGTTTAAAGGTCGGCACAACATTGTGGGCCGAAGGGCCTGTATTGTGCTGTCCTGTTCGATGTTCTATGTTTATTTTCACTGTCTTATGACGTGAAATTTGTTGCTTTGCAGCAGCAGTACAGTACAAGACATAAAATTATTGGTATTGGTTTACTATTGTCACTTGTACTGAGGTACAGTGAAAAACTTGTCTTGCAAACTGTTCATAAAGATCAATTCATTACACAGTGCATTGAGGTAGTATAAAGGAAAACTATAACAGAATACAGAGTAAAGTGTCACAGCTACAGGGAGGTGCATTGCAGGTAGACAATGTGCAAGGTCACAACAAGGTAGATCGTGAGGTCAGAGTTCATCTCATCGTATAAGAAAACCGTTCAATAGTCTTATCACAGTGGGGTAGAAGCTGTCCTTGAGTCTGGTGGTACGTGCCCTCAGCCTCCTGTATCTTCTACCCGATGGAAGAGGAGAGAAGAGAGAATGTCCCGGGTGGGTGGGGTCTTTGATTATGCCGGCTGCTTCACCAAGACAGTGAGAGGTAAAGACAGAGTCCAAGGAGGGGAGGCTGGTGTCCCTGACGCGCTGGGCTGTGTCCACAACTCTCTGCAGTTTCTTGCGGTCCTGGGCAGAGCAGTTGCCGTACCAAGCTGTGATACATCCAGATAGGATGCTTTCTATGGTGCATCGATAAAAGTTGGTGAGTGTCAAAGGGGACAAACCAAATTTCTTTAGCCTCCTGAGGAAGTAGAGGCGCTGGTGAGCTTTCTTGCCCTTGATGTCTATGTGGTTGGACCAGGACAGGTTATTGGTGATGTTCACTCCCAGGAACTTGAAGCTGTCAACCCTCTCGACCTCAGCAACATTGATGTAGACAGATGCATGTACACCGCCCCCTTTCCTGAAATCAATGACCAGTTCTTTTGTTCTGCTGACGTTGCAGGAAAGGTTGTTGTCATGACACCATTCCACTAAGCTCTCTATCTCCTTCCCGTACTCCGCCTCATCGCTGTTTGAGATACGGCCTACAACGGTGGTATCATCTGCAAACTTGTAGATGGAGTTAGAGCAGAATCTGGCCACACAGTCATGAGTAGATAGGGAGTAGAGTAGAGGGCTGAGGACGCAGCCCAGTGTTGAGAATAATCGTGCCGGAGGTATTGCTGCCTATCCTCACTGATTGCGGTCTGTTGGTTAGAAAGTCAAGGATCCAGTTACAGAGGGAGGTGTTGAGTCCCAGGTCTCGGAGTCTGGAGATGAGTTTGCTTGGAATTATAGTATTGAAGGCAGAGCTGTGGTCAATAGACAATTGTCTAACGTAGTTGCCTTTACTGTCCAGATGCTCCAGAGCTGAGTGTAGGGCCAGGGAGACGACGTCCGCTGTGGACCTGTTACGGCAGTAGGGGAATCGCACTGGGTCCAGGTTGTCTGGGAGGCCGGAGCGTGCCATGACCAGCCTCTCAACTCTGTTCCATCGCAGGACCGCCCCCTCGATGACGGCCGATCAGGGGACACACTGGGGCTGCCCGTTTCCCCCCACCGGCTGCCTCCACCAGCGAATCAGAAGCAGCGTGAAAACGTGTGACCAGAACAGACAGGTGATTAACTCAAAGGCAGATCCCAGCCATGCGGGTTCCCCAGCGCACCAAGGTACGTGAGTAAATGCATGGTGGAGAATTAGTCTGTACTCCGCACCGTCCCGTCACACACTCCTGGGGACGGGGTCGGACACAGGGTGAGGCTCCCCCCGCACCGTCCCGTCACACACTCCTGGGGACGGGGTCGGACACAGGGTGAGGCTCCCCCCGCACCGTCCCGTCACACACTCCTGGGGACGGGGTCGGACACAGGGTGAGGCTCCCCCCACACCGTGCCATCACACACTCCCAGGGACGGGGTCAGACACAGGGTGAGGCTCCCCCCGACACCGTCCTGTCACACACTCCCGGGGACGGGGTCAGACACAGGGTGAGGCTCCCCCCGCACCGTCCCGTCACACACTCCCAGGGACGGGGTCAGACACAGGGCGAGGCTCCCCCCACACCGTGCCGTCACACACTCCCGGGGATGGGGTCAGACACAGGGTGAGGCTCCCCCCGCACCATGCCATCACACACTCCCAGGGACGGGGTCAGACACAGGGTGAGGCTCCCCCCGACACCGTCCTGTCACACACTCCCAGGGACGGGGTCAGACACAGGGCGAGGCTCCCCCCGCACCGTCCCGTCACACGCACTCCCGGGAACATAGTACAGCACAGGAACAGGCCCTTCGGCCCACGATGTTGTGCTGAACTAACGAAGCCAATGACACCCAATCCCTTCTGCCTGCACACGGTCCGTATCCATTCTCTTGTGCCTACATGAGAGTCTCTTAAACGCCCCTATCGTAGCTGCCTCCACCTCCACCCCAGCACCACATTCCAGGCACCCACCGCTCTCTGTGTACAAAACCTGACCCGCACACCTCCTTTGAACTTACCCCTTCTCACCTTAAATACATGCCCTCTTGGTATTAGATATTTCGTTCCTGGGGAAAAGATTCTGAGTGTCTACTTTATCTCTGCCTCTCACAATCTTATGAACCTCTGTCAGGTTTCCCCTCAGCCTCTGCCACTCCAGAGAAGACAACCCGCGTCTGTCCGACCTCTCCTTATAGCTCATGCTCTCTAATCCAGGCGGCGTCCTGGTGAACTTCCTCTGCGCCCTCTCCAAAGCCCCCGCATCCTCCCTGTAATGGGGGCGACCAGAACTGAGTGCAGATGCGGCCTAACCAGAGCTTTATAAAGCTGTGACGTGACTTCCCGACTCTTGAACTCGCTGCCTCGACGAACAAAGGCAAGCATGCCGTAGGCATCTTCTTTACCGCTCTGTCGAACTGTGCGGCCACTTTCAGGGAGCTGTGGGCTTGGACCCCAAGATCCCTCTGTACATCGACACTGTTAAGAGTCTTCCCATGAACAGTGTACTGTCTCTTTACACTTGGCCTCCCAAAGTGCATCACCTCACAATTGGCCGGATTAAACTCCATCTGCCACTTCTCTGCCCACGTCTGCTACTGACCTATATCCTGCTGAATCCTTTGGCAACCTTATACACAGCCACACCACCACCAATCTTCATGTCATCTGCAAATTTCCTAACCCACCCATCTACATTTTCATCCAAGTCATTTACAGGTATGTACATATTGCAAACACGGAAGTCCCAGTACAGATCCCTATGGAGCACTACTAGTCACAGGTTAGATCCAGAGTGAAGATCCCTCGACACTATTCCATCGCACACTCCCAGGCCTGGAGTTAGAAGCAGGGTGAACTTTCTGTTATATCCTATTCTCACAGGGAAGAGAAGATAGAACATAGGACACTACAGCACAGTCCAGGCCCTTCGGCCCACAATGTTGTGCCGACATTTTACCCTGCTCTAAGATCTATCTCACCCTTCCCTCCCACATCGCCCCCCATTTCTCTATCATTCATGTGTCTGTCTAAGAGTCTCTTAAACGTCCCTAATGTACCTGCCCCCACAACGTCTGCCGGCAGTGCGTTCCACGCACCCACCACTCTCTGTGTAAACAACTTACCCCTGACATCTCCCTTATACCTTCCTCCAATCACCTTAAAATTATGCCCCCTCGTGTTAGCCATTATCACCCTGGGAGAAAGTCTCTGACTGTCCACTCGATCTGTGCCTCTTGTACACCTCTGTCAAGTCACCTCTCATCCTCCTCCTCTCCAAAGAGAGAAGCCCCAGCTCGCTCAACCTATCCTCATAAGACATACTCTCCAGTCCAGGCAGCGTCCTGGTAAATCTCCCTCTGAACCCTCTCTAAAGCTTCCACATCCTTCCTATAGTGAGGTGACCAGAACTGAACACAATACTCCAAGTGTGGTCTGACCAGAGTTCTGTAGAGCTGCAACATCACCTCATGGCTCTTGAACTCAGTACCCCGACTAATGAAGGCCAAGACACCATACGCCTTCTTAACAACCTGAAATATTTATGCTGGGGAAGGTGGGAGTTGTGGATATTTTTGCAATCAGGATGCAAAAGGCCCTTTGGCCCAACTCGTCCGTGCTGACCACGGTGCCTTCCCCGAGCCTGTCCCGTTTGCCCGCGTTTGCTTCGTGTCCGTCTACACCTTTGCTGTCTTTGTACCTGTCCGGTGATGGTCCACCGACGGGGGACACATTGGCGGGGGACCCAACCTCAGGGCTCCCCTATAAAAGGGGAGGGGAGACACCAGGAGCGAGCTTCTTCAGGCCGAGATGGGCCGAAGGGCCTGTGGCTATGACTCTGCTGTGACCAGCCCCCGCCTCTCCCACCTACCCCAGGGCAGCTCACTCCAGATGAAAAACTCACCCCTCGGGTCCCCTTTAAACCTCCCCCCCCCCCACCTTAAACCCGTGCCCTCTAGTTTTAGACTCCCCCTACCCTGGGGGGCAACAGACGGCGACCATCCCGCCTTATCGACGCCCCTCGTGGTTTTATAAACCTCCCTCAGCTCACCCCTCAGCCTCCTTCGCTCTGGGGAAAACAGTCCCAGCCCCGTCCGGCCTCTCCTTATAACTCAAGCCCTCCGGTCCCGGCGACGTCCCCGTGAACCTTTCCCACACCTTCTCCGGCTGAATCCCACCCTCCCTTCAGCTGGGCGACCAGAACCGCACACAATACCCCAGGTGGGGGTCTCACCGACGCCGTGTACAGCTGTAACGGGACGTCCCACCTCCTGTACTCGGTGCCCCGACCGATGAAGGCCAGCGTGCCCAACGCCTTCTTCACCGCCCTGTCTACCTGTGTCCCCACCTTCAGGGAACTGTGTCCCTGTACCCCTGGGTCTCTCTGTTCCACAACACTCCCCAGGGCCCCCTTCATTCACCGTGTGAGTCCGGCCCTGGTTTAACTTCCCAAAATGTATCACTTCGTACGTGTCTGAGTTAAATTCCATCGGCCGTTCCTCGGCCCACGTCTACGCCCGCGTTTGGCCCTTTCCTGTCCGTGTACCTGTCCCAATGTCTTGTACCCGTCCCCACCTCCACCACAGCTCATTCCACACACCCACCGCGCTCTGTGTGGGAAAAGTTGCCCCTTTAAACCTTACCCCTTCTCACCTTAAACCCGTGCCCTCTAAGTTTTAGACTCCCCCTACCGTGGGGGGGAACAGACGGTGTTGTCTACGCCCCTCCTGGTTTTATAAACCTCTGTCGGCTCACCCCCTCAGCCTCCTTCACTCTGGGGTAAACATTCCCGGCCTGTCCAGCCCCTGGAGACTGCCCTGCGTCCTCTCACACCCTCCCTGTAGTTGGGCGACCAGGACTGCAAGGGTTAAACGCAAGTGCCAGCCTTGTGTGTCTGAGTCACCCTGACAATTTGCTGCATGGCTGGGCGCCCTCAATGAAAGGGGATCGTCATTATTCCTTGTGGCTTATCCCCCCCCCCCCCCCCCCCCCAACCAGCCCTTATGAAGGGCCGCATTGTCCAGCAAGAGGCCTTCAGGAGAAGGGATCTCTTTGTGTCCCTCGCAGGCTTGACATAAATGACACACTGTGTTGAATTAAACTCTCTGATGAGGTAACTTTTGGGGAGGGCGGGGTGCTGGGATGGGGGGAGGAGGTGATGGGGGGATGTGTTTCTGATATTTTTATATATTTCCCCTCCAACCCCGCCAACTCTCTCCGTCTCCGCCCATGTCAATTCAATTCAGAACATGTCAATTCACTGCAGAACATGTCAATTCACTGCAGAACATGTTCATTCATTGCAGAACATGTCAATTCACTGCAGAACATGTTCATTCACTGCAGAACATGTCAATTCACTGCAGAACATGTTCATTCACTGCAGAACATGTCAATTCACTTCAGGACATGTCAATTCACAACATGTCAATTCACTGCAGAACATGTCAATTCACTTCAGGACATGTCAATTCACAACATGTCAATTCACTGCAGAACATGTTAATTCACTTCACAACATGTCAATTCACTTCAAGCTTCAAAGGGACACCTTAAAAATTGTATCCCTCTCACCCCCTGGTTGTTGTTATTGTTGTTGTTGTTGTATATTGGCCGCGCAGGTTATCGGTGCAGTGCAGGGTAGGACTGGCCTGTGCACAGCAAGATCCCACAGTCACTGCTTTGGCAAACCTCAAACCCCACACACACACCCCCCCCCCACAGCACAGAAACAGCCCATCAACCACCCATCTACACCGAACCCATTCCGTCCTCCCACCACCCCTCCCCAGATTCTACACCTCGTCCACACACCTGAGGGTGGGGAGGGCAATTCACAGCAGCCAATTAACCCACCAAACCTCCCCCCCACCACTTCTTATTCTGGCTTCTGCTCTCTACATTTCCAGTCCCGATGAAGGGTCTCGGCCTGAAACGTCGACTGTGTATTTCCCTCCACGGATGCTGCCTGACCTGCTGAGTTCCTCCAGCACTTTGTGTGTGTTGTAACATAACTTGGTGAAAGTTTGGAGAGAGTTTTCAGAGTGCAGAGAAAGCTTGGAGTGAGTTTTCAGAGTGCAGAGGAAGTTTGGAGTGAAGTTTGGAGTCACTATGAAGCAGTGACTCTCAGAGTGGTTATAAACTTTGGAGCGGGTTTACCTATTCAGGGGAGCACTTGCAGTGGATTCTCTGAGTTTATTATGAGCTTACAAAGTTTGGAGAGAGTTTGAAGTATGTTTGGGGAAAGGTTGAGTGAGTTTCTGAAACTTGGAGAAATTTTGCAGCAAGTTACAAAAGTTCTGGGAGAGTTTAGAAAGGGTTTTAAAAGATTAAGGAAATATTAGAGCGAGATTCAAAAGATTAGGAAAAGTATGAAGTGATTTTACAAAGCTTGCATTGAGTTTTTAGAGCATTTGTGTTTTGGGGAAAGTTTGTAATAAAGTTTGAAAACTTTTCCACTCCACTAAAGTGAGAGTGAGTTTAAACTGGTGAAAATTTGGAGAGGATTGTTTGTGGGAAAGTTTAGAACAAGTTTAAAAGTTTTCGGAGTGATTGGAGTTCTTTGGAGTTTATTTATGAAAATTTACAGCCAGTTTGCAAAGTTTGGAGAACAGAACAAGTTCAGGGTGACGGGGCCCTGGGGAGTGTTGTAGAACAGAGATACCCAGGGGTACAGGGGCACAGTTCCCTGAAAGTGGGGACACAGGTAGACGGGGCGGTGAAGAAGGCGTTCAGCACGCTGGCCTTCATCAGTCAGGGCACTGAATACAGGAGGTGGGACGTCCCGTTATGGCTGTACACGTCGTCGGTGAGACCCCCACCTGGGGTATTGTGTGCAGTTCTGGTCGCCCGGCTGTAGGGAGGGTGGGATTCAGCCGGAGAGGGTGCGGGAAAGGTTCACGGGGATGTTGCCGGGACCGGAGGGCTTGAGTTATAAGGAGAGGTCGGACAGGGCTGGGACTGTTTTCCCCGGAGCGAAGGAGGCTGAGGGGTGAGCCGATGGAGGTTTATAAAACCACGAGGGGTGTCGATAAGGCAGGACGGTCGCCGTCTGTTTCCCCCCAGGGTACGGGAGTCTAAAACTAGAGGGCACGGGTTTACGGTGAGAGGAGGGAAGGTTTAAAGGGGCAATTTTTCCCACACAGAGGGCAGCGGGTGTGTGGGACGAGCTGTGGGAGAGGCAGGGACAGGTACAAGACACCGGGACAAGTACGTGGACAGGAAAAGGTGTAGAGGGATACAGGCCAAACGCGGGCAGATGTGTCCGGCTCAGGGAGGCACCTCGGTCAGCACGGACGATTTGGGCCGAAGGGCCTGTTTCTCCGTTGTGTGAATCGGTAACTCATTGTTTCAAACAAGTTTGAAGTTGGCTGACCAAGTCCAGAAAAAATTTTGCAAAGTTTATACAAAAAAGTCTGGAAGCAAAATTACTGGTGTTGATAAAGGGAGAGATTGGGGAATGTTCGGACAAAACATCAGATGTTTCGGAAAAAGATTGAATCGGGTTTGTAGAGATAGCAGAGAGCTTAAGTGTTTTGTTTAGTTTTAGGGGAAACTTGCAAGTATTCAAGCAATTTGGCCTCAGCTTTGATGTACTGGGCAATGATGCAAGTTCGCAAGATTAGAAGAGGGATTTGGTTACGGTCGGAAGTTCACAGAATTCCGAGATTAGGAGTCAGTTTGCAATGAGAGGGAGATAACAAGGTTATGAGACACTCTGAACCCTGTTTCGAGAACACTTGGGAATCGGATAAGGAAGGTTGGAACAATTTGTTCAGCTCCCACTAACGTTCCCTCTCACTCTCCCATGTCGAAGGAACTTCCTCTAACCCCCTCCCCTCACCCTCCTGTACCTGGGGAGTTCCCTCTAACCCCTTCCCCTCACCCTCCTGTACCTGGGGAGCTCCCTCTAACCCCCTCCCTCACCCTCCTGTACCTGGGGAGCTCCCTCTAACCCCCTCCCCTCACCCTCCTGTACCTGGGGAGCTCCCTCTAACCCCCTCCCCTCACCCTCCTGTACCTAGGGAGCTCCCTCTAACCCCCTCCCTCCCCCTCCTGTACCTGGGGAGCTCCCTCTTGCCCCCTCCCTCACCTTCCTGTACCTGGAGAGCTCCCCCTCCCTCCCCCTCCTGTACCTGGGGAGCTCCCTCTCGCCCCCTCCCTCACCCTCCTGTACCTAGGGAGCTCCCTCTAACCCCCTCCCTCCCCCTCCTGTACCTGGGGAGCTCCCTCTCGCCCCCTCCCTCACCCTCCTGTACCTGGAGAGCTCCCTCTAACCCCCTCCCTCACCCTCCTGTACCTGGGGAGCTCCCTCTAACCCCCTCCCCTCACCCTCCTGTACCTAGGGAGCTCCCTCTAACCCCCTCCCTCCCCCTCCTGTACCTGGGGAGCGTCACACAGTCACATGACACACAGCCGTTAGTCAGGATCGAACCCGGGTCTCCAGCACTGTGCGATAGCAGATTAACCACTAGATCATCGTGCTATTCTATGCTGTGCTCCTGCCCAACTTGGCAGGTCGTCTTCAACTTTTAGCACCTTTAACAACCCGGAAACTGACTAAACAGCAATAATTGTAGATCCCGGTGCAGGGAATTATTGAAGCCTTGGTTTTTATTTTAGTTCTGTTTAATATCACAAACAACAGCATGATAAACACATAGAAAGTGTTCTGACTCTGCACCCTGGCCTGCTGATTGTTCGGGTTGACCCGCCTCAGGCCTGTCCCACACAACACCACCACATTCCCGGATTGTGGAATTCTCTCACTCTGCCCCAGCTGGTCATGCTGGGACAGTCTCGCTCCACAGAGTCCGAAGCCGTGGCTGGAAGGAAAGGGACTGAGAGAGAGAGGGGGGAGGGAGAGAGAGAGAGAGAGACATCCTTCACAAGGCAGGGACGCCGTCCTGTTCGACGCTCAGGCCTCATTTCTGACTTGGCCTTGGCCCTGTTACCAGGGAAACTTCTTCTGGTCGAGGATCTCTTTGGAAAAGGAACAGATATAAGAACAAGATTAAACACTGAATATTTAGTCTGTTGCATCAAGAACAGGAAAAGGCTTTTCGTCCTGAGAGAATATTGAGTGTAAATTGGTTTATTATTGTCACATGTACCGAGGTGCAGTGAAAAACTTTGTTTTGCCTGCCATCCAATACAGATCACTTCAAATTGGTACATCAAGATAGTACGAAGGGAAAAGCAAAAACTGAATGCAGAATAAAGTGTCACAGCTACAGAGAAAGTGCAGTGTAATAAGGTGCAAGATCGCAACAAGGTAGATCGTGAGGTCAGAGTCCATCTTATCGTTCAACAGTCTTACAACAGTGGGATAGAAGCTGTCCTTGAGCCTGGTGGTCTGTGCTTTCAGGCTTTTGTATCTTCTACCCGACGGGAGAGGGGAGAAGAGAGAATGTCCGGGGTGGGTGGGGGTCTTTGATTATGTTGGATGCTTTACCGAGGCAGCGGGAAGTATAGACAGAGTGCACGGAGGGGAGGCTGGTTTCCGTGACGTGCTGGGCTGCATCCACAGCTCTCTGCGGTTTCTTGCGGTCCCGGGCAGAGCAGTTGCCGTACCGAGCCGTGATGCATCCGGATAGGATGCTTCTTGTAAAAATTAGCATGGGTCCATGGGGACGTGCCAAATTTCTTTCGCCTCCTGAGGAAGCAGAGACGCTGGTGAGCTTTCTTGGCCATGGCGTCTACATAGTTGGACCAGGACAGACTGTTGGTGATGGACTCATTCTAGAGTCCCAAACTTAAGTCAAGACCTTAAGTCTTAACAGTAACAAGTGCCTACTCGTATCTTCACTTTAGGGAGAGTATACCGTATCAGTTCAAAGGCAACTTTATTTAACTACTTTATTCTCTTTCTTGAAGGGGTTAAGCTGTCAATATTCACTATTGAGGAGTGGGTATCCCCTTCTAACCAAGGAGAAGAGACTTATAGCTAATGAAGC
This sequence comes from Pristis pectinata, assembly GCF_009764475.1. Lineage (NCBI taxonomy): Eukaryota > Metazoa > Chordata > Chondrichthyes > Rhinopristiformes > Pristidae > Pristis > Pristis pectinata. Next base: position 99,858 of record NW_026262462.1, read on the forward strand.
AGATGAAACAGTTACTTTATTTTAGTTGGAGCATGTTTCATTGAGAGGGAGCAAGTTCTAACAGAGATTATGATCCTACAAAGGTTTCCCAAAACACAAGTACAGTGAGTTGCAGACAAACAGGTTGCCTGTCGCAGAGAGACTGCTCTAGGAAGAGATCCTTCTGGGATCACCTCGAGGATGTGTGCTTGGCCCACTGCTCTACTCTCTCTACACTCGTGACTGTGTGGCCAGGCACAGCTCAAACGCCATCTGTAAATTTGCCGATGACACCGCTGTTGTCGGCAGAATCTCAGACGGCGACGAGGAGGCGTACAGGAGTGAGATACATCGGCTGGGTGAGTGGTGTCGCAACAACGACCTCGCACTCAACATCAGCAAGACCGAGGAACTGATTGTGGACTTCAGGAAGAGGAAGTCGGGAGAACACACACCAGTCCTCACTGAGGGGTCAGCGGTGGGAAGGGAGAGCAGCTTCAAGTTCCTGGGTGTCAACATCTCGGAGGATCCATCCTGGGCCCAACACATTGATGCAATCACAACGAAGGCATGCCAGTGGGTCTACTTTATTAAGAGTTTGAGGAGATTCGGGATGTCACCAAAAGACTCTTGCAAGTTTCTCCAGATGTACGGTGGAGACCGTCCTGACTGGTTGCATCACCGCCTGGTACGGAGGCTCCCAATGCGCAGGATCGCAAGGGGCCGCAGAGGGTTGTAGACTCGGCCAGCTCCATCGCGGGCACAACCCTCCCCGCCATCGAGGACGTCTTCGAGAGGCGGTGCCTCAAGAAGGCGGCATCCGTCACTGAGGACCCTCACCACCCGGGACGTGCCCTCTTCTCGTTACTACCATCGGAGAGGAGGTACAGGAGCCTGAAGACCCACACTCAATGATTCAGAAACAGCTTCTCCCCCTCCGCCGTCAGATCTCTGAACGGTCTGTGAACCCATGAACACTACCTCATTATTCCTCTTTTGCACTCTTGATTTCCTTTTTAATTTATAGTAATTTTTACGACTTTGCACTGTACCGCTGCCACAAAACAACACATTTCACCACATATGTCAGCGATAATGAACCTGTCTGATCTTCACCCCCGTAACTCCCAACGACACCCAATGCCTGATAATTCCTTTATTTTTAACCAATTATCCAGTAATAACCTCACCTGAAGCAATGTTTCAGAAGTGCATTGATCAGGTCAATTGGACGGTTTAGACCAGAAGATATGGGAGTAGAATGAGGCCATTCAGCCCATCGTGTCTTCTCCGCCGTTCGATCATGGTTGAATGTTTTTCCTCAACCCCATTCTCCTGGTGACCCTTCACCCCCTCACCGATCGATCTCTGCCTTAAATACCCCCAGTGACTTGTCCTCCGCCCCACCTCCGTGGCAACGAATCCCACAGATTCACTGCCCGCCGGCTGAAGGAATTCCTCCTCTTCCCTGTTCTAAAGGGACGTCCCTTCGTTCTGAGGCTGTGCCCTCGGATCCTGGACTCTCCCACTCCCACGTCCTCTCCGCATCCACTCTATCCCGGCCTTTCGGTACCCGGGAGGTTTCAGTGAGATCTCCCCCCCACACCTCCCCTCATCCTCCATCGAGTACAGGCCCGGAGACGTCAAACGCTCCTCGTACGTTAACCTTTTCATTCCCGGGGTCATTCTTGCGAACCTCCTCTGGACCCTCTCCAGGGACCCAGCACGTCCTTCCTGAGATACGGGGCCCAGAACGGCTCACAGTGCGGTCTGACCAACGCCTTGTAAAGCCTCGGCCGTACACCCCTGCTTTTAGGTTCCGGTTCTCTCGAAACGAGTGCTGACGTTACATCTGCCTTCCTCACCGCCGACTCAGCCCGCAAGTTAACCTTCAGGGAATCCCACACTGGGACCCCCCCGAGTCCCATTGCGCCTCCGATTTCTGAGTCCCCCCCCCACCGTTTGGGAGATAGTCCACACCTTCATCCTTCCCGCCAACGTACTCGACCCCACCCGTCCCTGCGCCGTGTTCCGTCAGCAACTCCTCCGCCCGCTCTCCCGACCCGTCCAAGTCCTCCTGCAGACTCTCACCCCCTCCTCCGCGACACTCCCCGTCCCTCCCACCCGCCTCGGCCTCCTCTGTGAACTTGGCCACGATCCCGCCATCTCTGCCCCTCCAGCTCACCGACGTATGAAGTGAAATGTTGAGGTCCCAACACTGACCATCATCGAAGATTTATCAGGATTGCAGAGCATGTCTTATGAAGCGAGGGAAGAGATTGCTGCGCCTTTGGCGATGATCTTTGCATCCTCACTGGCCACAGGAGCAGTGCCAGATGATTGGAGGGTGGCAAATGTTGTTCCTTTGTTCAAGAAAGGTAGTAGGGATAACCCTGGGAATTACAGACCAGTGCGTCTTACTTCAGTGGTGGGCAAATTACTGGAGAAGATCCTTAGAGACAGGATTTATGGGCGTTTACAGAAGCATAGGCTGATTAGGGACAGTCAGCATGGCTTTGTGAGGGGCAGGTCGTGCCTCATGAGCCTGATTGAATTCTGTGAGGATGTGACAAAGCACATTGATGAAGGTCGAGCAGTGGATGTGGTGTACATGGATTTTAGTAAGGCGTTTGATAAGGTTCCTCGTGGACGGCTCATTCAGAAAGTCAGGAGGCATGGGATCCAGGGAAACTTGGCTGTGTGGATTCAGAATTGGCTCGCCCATGGAAGACAGGGGGTGGTGGTAGATGGAGCGTATTCTGCCTGGAGGTCGGTGATCAGTGGTGTTCCGCAAGGATCTGTTCTGGGACCCCTGCTCTTTGTGATTTTTATAAATGACTTGGATGAGAATGTGGAAGGGTGGGTTAGTAAGTCTGCTGATGATACAAAGGTTGGTGTTGTGGATAGTGTAGAAGGTTGCTGTAGATTACAACAGGATATTGATAGGATGCAGAGCTGGGCTGAGAAGTGGCAGATGGAGTTCAACCCGGATAAGTGTGAAGTGATACACTTTTGGGAGATCAAATTTGAAGGCAGAATACAAGGTTAATGGCAGGACTCTTAGCAGTGTGGAAGAACAGAGGGATCTTGGGGTCCACGTCCATAGATCCCTCAAGGTTGCCGCGCAGGTCGATATGGTTGTTAAGAAGGTGTATGGAGTGTTGGCCTTCGTTAGTCAGGGTATTGAGTTCAAGAGCCACAAGGTGATGTTGCAGCTCTACAGAACTCTGGTTAGACCACACTTGGAGTATTGTGTTCAGTTCTGGTCGCCTCGTGATAGGAAGGATGGGGAAGCTTTAGAGAGGGTGCAGAGGAGATTTACCAAGATTGTACAGCATGTCTTATGAGGTTAGCGTCTTATAGGTTGAGTGAGCTGGGGCTTTTCTCTTTGGAGAGAAGATGAGAAGTGACTTGATTATGGTGTACAAGATGATAAGAGGCATAGATCGAGCAGACAGTCAGAGACTTTTTCCCAGGGCGACAATGGCTAACACGAGGGGGCATCCTTTTAAGGTGATTGGAGGAAGGTATAGAGGGGGATGTCAGGGGTAAGTTTTTACACAGAGAGTGGTGGGTGCATGGAACGCACTGCCGGCAGAGGTTGTGGAGGCAGATACATTAGGGACATTTAAGAGACACATGAATGATAGAGAAATGGGGGGCTATGTGGGAGGGAAGGGTTAGATAGATCTTAGAGCAGGAGAAAATGTCGGCACAATATTGTGGGCCGAAGGGCCTGTACTGCGCTGGAATGTTCTATGTTCTGTTCCGGGACCTTGCCTCGAACACTGCGGTCTCCCATCTGACAGCCTCCTGTACGCCACCTTGTCAGAGGCCTGCTGAAAGTACCCATCCCAATGTCCTCTGGACACTGCGGCCCCAGGACGTCCCTGCTGAGCCTCCCCCACTCTCCCCAGCTCACCCTTCTTCCTTCGGGAGCGAGGCAGACTGCTGTCGAACTTCCGGCTCCGCTCCGGGGTGGACAGGATCTCCTTCATGTCTTCGTGCTGCTGGCTGGAGTCCGGGAACGTGCGCCAGCTCACCGCCACCACGCTCGGTGGGGAGTCCGTCTCCCCGAACCCTCTCACACCCTGGGAATACAGAGACAGGGTCAGACACGGGGCGAGGCTCCCCCCGCACCGTCCCGTCACACACTCCCGGGGACGGGGTCAGACACGGGGCGAGGCTCCCCCCCGCACCGTCCCGTCACACACTCCCGGGGACGGGGTCAGACACGGGGCGAGGCTCCTCCCGCACCGTCCCGTCACACACACTCCCGGGGACGGGGTCAGACACGGGGCGAGGCTCCCCCCCGCACCGTCCCGTCACACACTCCCGGGGACGGGGTCAGACACGGGGCGAGGCTCCCCCCCGCACCGTCCCGTCACACACACTCCCGGGGACGGGGTCAGACACGGGGCGAGGCTCCCCCCGCACCGTCCCATCACACACTCCCGGGGATGGGGTCAGAGACGGGGCGAGGCTCCCCCCGCACCGTCCCGTCACACACACTCCCGCCGACGGGGTCGGACACGGGGCGAGGCTCCTCCCGCACCATCCCGTTACACACTCCCGGGGACGGGGTCGGACACAGGGCGAGGCTCCCCCCGCACCGTCCCGTCACACACTCCCGGGGACGGGGTCGGACACAGGGCGAGGCTCCCCCAGCACCGTCCCGTCACACACACTCCCGGGGACGGGGTCGGACACAGGGCGAGGCTCCCCCCGCACCGTCCCGTCACACACTCCCGGGGACGGGGTCGGACACAGGGCGAGGCTCCCCCCGCACCGTCCCGTCACACACTCCCGGGGACGGGGTCAGACACGGGGCGAGGGTCCCAACGCACCGTCCCATCACACACTCCTGGGGATGGGGTCAGAGACGGGGCGAGGCTCCCCCCGCACCGTCCCGTCACACACACTCCCGGCGACGGGGTCAGACACGGGGCGAGGCTCCCCCCGCACCGTCCCGTCACACACTCCCGGGGACGAGGTCAGACACAGGGCGAGGCTCCCCCTGCACTGTCCCGTCACACACTCCCGGGTACAGGGTCAGCGATTGCCCTCCCCCTCCCTTGGTGGGGGGGGAGGGGAGGGGGGCACGTGAGTGACTGACCCCCACCTGTCGACGTTCCTTCTCCCTCTCCCGGCGTTCCCGCTGCTGCAGGATCTGGTGTCGGGCCACGTGGTACTCCAGGGCGAAGTCGCTGATCATCTTGCAGAACCCGCCGACGGTGGCCTTCCGGACGTAGGAGCTGGGGTAGCCCAGGTACAGGAGGAAGGAGTGGAACCTGCGCACAGAAAGATCCCGTCAGCCTGGAGGGCGGCAGGGAGCCCGGGGGTGGAGCAGTCGAGGCGGGGGTCGGGGGATCTTAGAGTTTGACTCCCAACCCCTCCATCACGGCTCTCAGCTCTCTCCCGGCGGCCTCGTGTATTAACATAGAACACAGAACAGTACAGCACAGCACAATACAGGCCCTTCGGCCCACAATGTTGTGCCGACCTTTAAACCTCGCCTAAGACTATCTAACCCCTTCCTCCCACATATCCCTCTATTTTAAATTCCTCCATATGCTTATCTAGCAATCTCTTGAATTTGACCAATGTACCTGCCTCCACCACCGCCCCCAGCAGCACATTCCATGCCCCAACCAGTCTCTGGGTAAAAAACCTCCCTCTGACATCTCCCTTGAACTTCCCACCCATTACTTTAAAGCCATGCCCTCTTGTATTGAGCATTGGTGCCCTGGGAAAGAGGCGCTGGCTGTCCACTCTATCTATTCCTCTTAATATTTTGTACACCTCTATCACGTCTCCTCTCATCCTCCTCCTCTCCAAAGAGTAAAGCCCTAGCTCCCTTAGTCTCTCCTCATAATGCATCCTCTCTAAACCGGGCAGCATCCTGGTAAATCTCCTCTCCAACACTTCCACATCCTTCCTATAACGAGGCGACCAGAACTGGACACAGTACTCCAAGTGTGGTCTAACCAGAGTTTTGTAGAGCTGCATCATTACTTCGCGGCTCTTAAACTCGATCCCTCGACTTATAAAAGCTAACATCCCATAAGCTTTCTTAACCCCTATCTAGTTCAGATCCTGTATTAGCCCACCGACCAGCGTCACTCCCTCTGAGATAATCTCGGAGATTACGACAGGATCCGGATTCAGCTGGGGAAGTGGGCCAAGGAACGGCAGAGGGAGTTTAACTTGGACAAGTGCCAGGCATTGCATTTTGGAAAGTTAAACCGGGGCCGGACTCACACCGGTGAATGACGGGGGCCCTGGGGAGTATTGTGGAACAGAGAGACCCAGGGGTACAGGGACACAGTTCCCTGAAAGTGGGGACACAGGTAGACGGGGTGGTGAAGAAGGCGTTGGGCACGCTGGCCTTCATCGGTCGGGGCACCGAGTACAGGAGGTGGGACGTCCCGTTACAGCTGTACACGTCGTCGGTGAGACCCCCACTTGGGGTATTGTGTGCGGTTCTGGTCGCCCGGCTGTAGGGAGGGTGGGATTCAGCTGGAGAGGGTGCGGGAAAGGTTCACGGGGACGTCGCCTGGACTGGAGGGCTTGAGTTATAAGGAGAGGCCGGACAGGGCTGGGACTGTTTTCCCTGGAGCGAAGGAGGCCGAGGGGTGAGCTGAGGGAGGTTTATAAAACCACGAGGGGCATCGATAAGGCGGATGGTCACCGTCTGTTTTCCCCCAGGGTAGGGGAGTCTAAAACTAGAGGGCACGGGTTTACGGTGAGAGGGGGAAGGTTTAAAGGGGCAACTTTCCCCACACAGAGGGCGGTGGGAGTGTGGAACCAGCTGTGGTGGAGGTGGGGACTGGTACAAGACACCGGGACGGGTACTTGGACAGGAAAGGTGAGGTGAGGGAGATTCAGAGAGAGATGGAGAGAATGTGTGTGTGAGAAAGAGAGAGAGACAGAGAGAGAAAGCAAGGGAGAGAGAGACAGAGAGACACACAGAGAGAAACAGAGAGAGAGAGAGAGAGAGAGAGAGTGGGGGGGAGAGAGGGAGAGAGGGGGAGAGAGAGAGGGAGAGAGAGGGGGAGGGAGAGAGAGGGAGAGAGTGAGAGGGAGGGAGAGAGAGAGGAGGGAGAGGGAAAGGAAAAGAGGAAGGTGAGAGAGGGAGAGGGAGAGAGAGAGAGGGAGAGAGAGGGGAGAGGGAGGGGGAGAGAGGGAGAGAGGGAGAGGGAGGGAGAGAGAGGGG
>NW_026262463.1:0-107116 GCF_009764475.1 Pristis pectinata
CAGGACCCTGAAGGCACCTACGACCACACTTAAGGACAGCTTCTATCCCACTGTGATAAGACTATTGAACAGTTCCATGATGCAATGAGATGTACTATGACCTCACTATCTACCTTGTTGTGACCTTGCACCTTATTGCACTGCACTTTCTCTGTAGCTGTGACCCTTTACTCTGTACTGTCAATGTTTTTACCTGTACTACATCAATGCACTCTGTACTGACTCAATGTAACTGCACTGTGTAATGAATTGACCTATACGATCTGTTTGTAAGACAAACATTTCACTGTACCTCGGTACAAGCGGCAATAATAAACCGATAACAATACCAATACCAAGAGGTGTTTGGCTCTCAAAAAGAGAAAGCTTGTAGACAGTACGAGAGGGGGGATAGGCAGGTGATAGAGAAGGGACGTGCTCAGACCGACGGTTTGAGATGTGTCTGTTTTAACGCAAGGCGTATTGTGAACAAGGCACATGAGCTTAGAGCTTGGATAAATACTTGGAGCTACGATGTGGTGGTTATTACAGAGACTTGGATGGCTCAGGGACAGAAGGGTTAGTTCAAGTGCCGGGGTTTAAATGTTTCGGAAAGAACAGGAAGGACAGGGAGGGAGGAAAAAGAAGTGGGGGAGTGGCACTGTTGATCGCAGATAGGCTCACGGCTGCAGAAAAGGGATGTTGTGGAGGGATTGTCGACGGAGTCTCTGTGGGTGAAGGTTAGGAACAGGAAGGAGTCGATAACTTTACTGGGTGTTTACTATAGACCGTCCAATAGTGACAGGGATATAGAGGAGCAGATAGGGAAGCAGATGCTAGAAAGGTGTGATAATAACAGAGTTGTTGTGATGGGAGATTTTAATTTCCCAAATATCGATTGGCCTCTCCATAGAGCAGGGGGCTTAGATGGGGGAGTGGTGGAATTGTTAAGTGTGTTCAGGAAGGATACTTGACGCAATATGTGGGTAAGCCTAGAAGAGGAGAGGCTGTGCTTGATTTGGTATTGGAAAACGAACCTGGTCAGGTGTCAGATCTCTCAGTGGGAGAGCATTTTGTAGATACTGATTATAATTCTATCGGCTTTAGAATAGCATTGGAGAGAGATAGGAACAGACAGACTAGAAGGGCGTTTAGTTGGAGTAAAGGGAATTATGAGGCTCTCAGGCAGGAAATTGGAAGCTTAAATTGGGAACAGATGTTCAGGGAAAGTACAGGAGAAATGTGGCAAATGTTCAGGGGATATTTGTGTGGAGCTGTGCGTAGGCATGTTCCAATGAGACAGGAGAGTTACGATAGGATACAGAACCGTGGTGTAAAAAGGTTGTAATAACTCTTGTTAAAAGAAAAGAAAAACTTATAAAATTTTCAGAGAGCCAGGAAGAGTATAAGGATAACAGGAAGGCCCTTAAAGAGGAAATTAGGAGAGCCAGAAGAGGACATGAGAAGGGCTTCATGGGCATAATTAAGGGAAACGCCAAGGCATTCCATAAGTATGTGAAGAGCAAGAGGATAAGACGCGGAAGAATAGGGCCTACCAAGTGCAACAGTGGGAAACTGTGTATGGATCCGGAATAAATAGCAGAGGTACTTAATGAATACTTTACATGAGTATTCACTATGGAAAAATATCTTGGTAACTGTAGTGAGGAATTGCAGCAGGCTTAAAAGCCTGAGCATGTAGATACTAAGGAAGAGGAGGTGCTGGATCTTTTGGAAAGCATTAAGTTGGATAAGTCGCCGGGACCGGATGAGATGTAACCCAGGCTATTGTGGGAGGCGAGGGAGGAGATTACAGAACCTCTGATGATGACCATTGCGTCATCAATGCAGACGGGAGAGGTTCAAGAAATTCGAGGGTTGCGGATGTTGTCCCCTTATTCAAGAAAGGGAGGAGAGATAGCCCAGAGAATAATAGACCTGTGAGTCTTATCTCAGTGGAGGGAAGCTGATGGATAAGATCCTGAGAGGCAGGATTTATGAACATTTGGAGAGGTATAATATGATTAGGAATAGGCAGCATGGCTTTGTTAAGGGCAGGTCCTGCTTTACGAGCCTGATTAATATTTTGAGGATGTGACTAAACACATTGATGAAGGGAGGACAGTTGATGTCGTGTATATGGATTTCAGCAAGGCATTTGATGAGGTACCCCATGCAAGGCTTATTGAGAAAGTAAGGAGACATGGGATCCAAGGGGACATTGCTTTGTGGATCCAAATATGGCTGGCCCGCAGAAGGCAAGGAGTGGTTGTTGACAGGTCATATTTTGCATGGAGGTCTGTGACCAGTGGTGTACCTCAGGGATCTGTTCTGGAACCCTTACTCTTTGTGATTTTTACAAACGACCTGGATGAGGAAGTGGAGGGATGGGTTAGTAAGTTTGATGATGACACAAAGTTTGGAGGTGTTCTGGTTAGTGCGAGGGCTGTCAGAGATTACAGCGGGACATAGATAGGATGCAAAACATGGCTGAGAAGTGGCAGTTGGAGTTCAGACCAGAAGTGGTTCATTTTCGGAGGTGGAATATGATGGCAGAATATAGTATTAATGGTAGGATTCTTGGCAGTGTGGAGTATCAAAGGGATCTTGGGTCCCAGTCCATAGGCCGCTCAAAGTAGCTGCGCAGGTTGACTCTGTGGTTAAGAAGCATATGGTGTATTGTCTTTCATCAATCGTGGAATTGACTTTCGGAGCTGAGAGGTAATGTTGCAGCTATATAGGACCCTGGTCAGACCCCGCTTAGAGTACTGTGCTCAGTTCTGGTCGTCACACTACAGGAAGGATGTGGAAGCCATAGAAAGGCTGCAGAGGAAATTTACAAGGATGCTGCCTGGATTGGGGAGCATGCCTTATGAAAACAGGCTGAGGGAACGAGGCCTTTTCTCCTTGGAGCGAAGGAGGTGGTGGGCCAGATAGAGGTGTATAAGATGATGAGAGGCATGGATCGGGTAAATAGTCATACGCTTTTTTCCAGGGCTGAAATGTTTTCCACAAGAAGCCATAGGTTTAAGTTGCTGGGGATGAGGTACAAAGGAGTTGTCAAGGATAAGAATTTTAATCAGAGAGTGGTGAGTGCGCGGAATCGGCTGCCGGCAACGGTGGTGGAGGCGGATACGATAATGTCTTTTAAGAGACTTTTGGATAGGTACATAGAGCTTAGAAAAATAGAAAGCTATGAATAAGCCTAGTAATTTCTAGGGTAGGGACATGTTCGGTACAGCTTTGTGGGCCGAACGGCCTGAATTGTGCCGTAGGTTTTCTATGTTTCCATGTTAAAAGTTGAAAAAAAAGGAACAGAGGAACAATATTGTTCAGTCCTGGGAGAGAAAATGAAGGAAAATTACAGAATTTCAACAAAGAAATAAAGGAAAAACTTACCAAGCTCACGCCGCTTATTTCAGTGTCTAAAAACTGTTGGATTAGGATCGGTGACAACATAAGCCTTCCTTTAACTCACCGCGCCATTGAGTTACCACACATATTTTCATTCATTAAAAAATATTCATTCTGTTTCAGGTAAATTTGACGTTCATAAAGGTCCAGCGCATTGTCAGTTGCGCTAGGGAGACAAGACTTGTAATATTCTGGTTCAGTCATGACTTCGGGTACTGTGTGTGTGGAGTTTCCAGGTTCTCCCAGTGACCTGTGAGTTCTCCTGTTTCTTCATCACAAAGGAATGAGGCTTGAGAGCTTAATTGCCTACTGTAAATTGTCACACGTGTGAAGTTGAGTGGGAGAATCTTAATGTAAAAAGGAATGTGGGAAGAATAAAAACGCTATTAATGCAGGACTGTTGCAAATGAGTGGTTGGCGTTTGGTGCAGAAATGGTGAGAAAATAGGCATGTGTCTGTGCCGTATCTCTCTCTGATAATATGACCATAAACCTTATAGTGGTTTACGGTCTTCAGGGGTTGTATTTTACTCTGTGAGAGTCACCGTTGGGTGGAAGAACACTTTGAAAAAAGCGTCGAAGGCTCATTAAAAACGAACAAACATGATAAATATCATGATCTTTGAAGTAACAACTCCTGACGAACATTCATAACAATATTTATTGTTAGTTGTGATTTATTTGCAGTTACATTGGGGAGCAGTTATTCCTCTGATCACATGTGGAATGATGCCGAAACAAAATCAAGAGAGAATCTGCACAATATATCGTCAACTTCTGTACCTGGAGAGAGAATATATGATTCAGAAATATCAGTGGTCAGCGACTCGCTTCCGTGACCAATTGAGCATTCCTGCATTACACACAACATGGAACAATGTCGCACAAGAACAGGTCTTTCGGACCACGATGACTGCACTGGCCATGATGAACACCTAACCCATTCCATGTACTTGCACACAGTCTATGTCATGTTGCCGTCTCTTCCTGCACCTGCCCAAATTCCTCTGAAGCGTTTCTGTCGTATCTACGTCCACAACCTCCCCAAGCACCACCTTCCTCTCGGTGTAATAAAAATGTCGGAAGTCTTTGTTCCCTCTCACCGTAAAACTGTGCCCTCTAGTATTTGATATTTCATCACTGGCTTAAAAACTCTGTCAACCATATCGAGGCTTCTCACAATTACATAATCTTATGTCAGGTCACCGATGAACTTCCGATGCTCCCGAGGAAACAATACAATTTATCCAACCTCTCCTGTTAATACACTCTAATTCATGCAGAATCCTGGTGATCCTTCTCTGCACCTTCTACAATACCTGCCCATACTTCCTCTAATGAGACGATCAAAATTTCACACGATTATCCAAATGTGGACGAACCAAAGTTTTATACAGCTGCAATATGACTTCTCAACTTTGATACTCAACACCCCATATGTCGGGTGCTTTCTTACTGGAGACAGTAACCGGGTGCTCGTTCGGGGGCCTGGTCTCGCTGTAGGTATTAGGAGGGCCATATGATAAAGCGATGCACAAGGGAGTCCGGCAGACTACAGCTGCACTGACCTTGCCTGCGGGTTTGATGACTCGCTCGAGATTTGTGCAAAGTGAATGGAGTTCTGGGTATTCGGAGGTGAGTTTGGAGTGGGAGAGGGGAGGTGGTTGACATCGCGACGGCAATTGGAGATGAAAATATCCATCACGAGGAGAAGGCGCCAAGGCATGGCCCAGGGGATTGTTGGAGGCTCAGTGGAGGTAATCAGTGGGGTGTGAGGACTCCTTGGCAAAGGAATTCACACGGAATCGGAAGTAACGGACGAAGAGCTGAAGGTCATTACCATCCCGAGGTCGTTGAGTTGCGGGCACAAGGGTACAATCGTGAAGCCTCTGCTGAGGACTGGCCACTCAGCATCAGATAGAGGAGGTCGGGAGGATCGAGAAGACATGCTAGGGGTTGGAGCTGTCGCCAAGTTGAGCCGGCAAGAAGGAGAAGAGGGAATGAATAGGCGAGGGGACTTGGACTGAGATGAAAGAATGGGGTGCTGAGGGAAAAGAGCGGAGGAGGGGCAGAGTGGTGTAGGGGCTGTAATACGAGGTCAGAGTTTGGGTTCTGCAGTGACAGGGGCGTCGGGGGAAGGAGGAGGAAGACCCGGCGGACGTTGGGAGCTTGGGGCCGGGCGGCACAACGAGGTCGTTCCGGAGCAATTTCGGGAACGTGGTCGGTTCCGCTCCTCCCTCGCCACGTACCCCGTAAGCGCAGGAGGTGCACAGGTTTTCCCAGAGTTCCTCCCTCACCACTAACCAAGGACCTGAACAGCCCTTCCACATGAGGCAAATATTCACGGACACCTCTTCCAACCTCGTCTGGCATTTGCTGTTCCCGATATGACCCCTCCACATCGGCGAGACCAAGCCCAGACTAGGCGAACGTTTCGCAGGGCACCAGCGTTCTGTCCGCAATGGTCATCTCAAGCTCCCGTTTTTAAGCCATTTCAATTCCCCTTCCAATTCCCAAACAAACCTGTCCATCCTCAGCCTGATCCACTGCTCATCTGAGTCCAAAGTTGTGAGAGGAATTACACCTTGTATTCCGCTTGGGTAGACAACGCACTAGTGGTTAAAACAGTGAATTTTCCAATTTCATTTAACCCTCACCTCCAGTGTGCAGGCCCCTCCATCTCGCTCCGATCCCTCCCCCGGTCCTTCCATTATTGTCCCGTTTTCCACGCAGCTCCGCACCCTCATCACCCATTGCCACCCCGCAACCCTTCCTGGGACTATCCACTCCCACCCACTGAATTTTACCCACAGGCTCCCCCCTCCCTCGCCATGTCCTGGTTCCACCTGCCCTTCATCTCTCCCCTAATAGCTCCCATTAACATCTTCCTTACTTGCCATATGCCAGCACTGGTCGCCTTTGCGTTCCTGTTCACCAGCATCACTGCCGTCTCCACCTTCATCCCTACCCACAAACCGGTTCCACCTGCCACTTTCTGTCTGTGTCCGTCTGTCCTCCACCTGCTTCTGTCTCCCACTCCACACTCTCCCTCCCCTACCTGGGTCCATCTGTCTGTCTCCCTTCAGCCACCCTCGGTCCAACAGTCACTCAGTGGCCCCTGTCTCACCACTCGTCCTGTTCTCTTTACACTGCCCCTCTTCCCTCTCCGCCCTTACTCCTGATGCGGAGTTTCTACCCGAAACTTTGAGAATTCCTCTCAGTACCCAGTACACCCAACCCAGATGCTTTGACCACTGATTTCTTCCTGGAGATTGTTGGTAGGAACAGATCGCAACATCTGCATTCTCTTGTGCGACATTTCTTTTCAACTCGGGCCTTCCTCGGCACAGAGCATGGAAGTGGGACGCCGCTTTCATCGTGTTCGCTGAACTGGTTGGGGAACCAGCGCTCGGGAGACGGGCCACCTGAAACATCGCGGGACACACCTCTCTACAGAGAATTTGCCGCGAGCAGAACCAGGTTCACAGATGCATTCTCTCCTCTGATAACAAGCAACATCAGTGTTGCTGGACACACCCCACACACCTCGACATAAAATTACGGTTCTGATGGACAAGGCCGACTATTGCTCGTTGTAAACAACATTTCTCCACGACGTCAATTGGACAGAGGGCTGGGAATCACTGTCCGCAGACAGAGTGAATTGGTGACCTGAAACGGAATTCCAACACTTTCAAATTAATTCGCTGCTGCTGACGGAGAAGCCACTGACAGTAAAGGGAAAGGTGGAGTCAAAATGTGACCCTTACCCTAGTCATTGCTTTAAGTACTGAACACAATATGTACGGGTGTGATCGTCCCGACCATTTGAAGTTATTAAATGTTTCCCACTGCTTTACATCTCCCCAAAGAACAGAGAACATAACATTAAAGTATCATGTTTGTCCATCTACAAAACAAGGCTTTAATTCTCCAGGTGTGCCCAATTATGATGTAATTCTCTGACCGCTTTGGTCACTCAGCATTTGCCTGAGGCTAAATCGTCGAACTTGTTCAAAACCGTAATTTATGAGAAAACACAGGATTCAACGAATGTTACCGAGAGACATAGCTGAAGTTTGGTCTCAGGGGAAATGAGAGGAGAGATTCTGCTGCGATCTAATGCTAGGAATTACTGCGGTGTTTTCTTTCCTTAATGCAGTTTAACATTATTCTGAAAGGGCATTTTATTCCACTCTTCAGTTGCGTTCTGAATTTCGTCTGAGTCACCGCATAAATACAAGTGTTTGTGCAGCAGCTTAACAACAGGAGCATGTAGCTGGTTTCGTCCGCGGTAAACATCGGGTCACTGAAACCGGCTGCATAATAGCGCTTCAGTCTTTGTATTAACATAAAAACTACGAAATACGTCATCCAAAGCAACATGAAGCTGCCGGATACAGCAAAGAGTAAGGTTATGGACTTCTTTCGGTTTTCCATCTCGGCATCATTGTGACTCGCATCATTCTTGCTGCCTCTCAGCCTCTTGCGGACTCTACTGGCAGCTAAAATGTGTCCCACGGTCAGAGCATTGAGCAGCAATATCAGCGTCATTGGGAGTATGGGGGTAAGAATGTAATGAACCCACCTGAAAGCTATCCAAGCGGAATCAGTATAAAATTCTAGTTTCATTCTACAGCCCCATGATACGTTCTTTACTGTAACATCAGGTTGATTTGTGAAGTACCAGGGGATGATTTTGCAAAGGAACAACGGACACACGGTTCCTATAACCCTGGCTGCAGTTTTCCCGGTGCAATATTTAGACCTCATCTTCTGGCAACAAATCATCACATATCGATCAAAGGTGAAGGAGAGTGTCAACCACACGGAGATGTCTGTGACCGCATAACGAAGGACCTGATGTGAAGAGCACACTTGGGTAATGAACAGGAAACTTGCAGGGAAATATAAGACATTCATCCGGAACAGTATCACGTCAGTGACAACGACCAACAGGTCAGCCGCTGCCATGGCCACGAGGTAGCGAGAGGCACATTTGGAGAGACCGCACTTTCCCCGGGACAGGATCACAATCGACACCAAGTTAGCTGTGAGATGGGAACAATCAGAGAAGCTGATTAGTATACATTCATGGTGTCAGTTACCGAAAAACAGTGTGATTCAATGAGCGACTTCACTCCAAGATCCGGGTTCAACATGCGTATTCTACTTGTGATGTTACTGCTCACTGAAGCAAATATGTAACACACAAATGTAATGAATATACCAATTGTAAATCGGGAAAAAGATCAAAGAATCAATGAAAGGCTGCACCGGGGGACTTCCTTGGTGATTCTTCCACATCGCCGCTGAACTGCAGGGAAGTCAGCGAAAATTCACAGCAAATCTGAGGAAACCGTCCGTCGCGAAATTCTGTGGAGGACCACAAAAATCAGCAGAGATACAGTGGGAAATGTGAAGCCACTGGAGTTGTCCGAGGGGAGAATGCAGATTTAAACCCCTGAGCATCAGTGGAGGGGCATTGGAGGCGGGGGTCTGGGGTGTTTCAGATTCCATGTGATTTTCTCAGTGCAGGGCTCGTGACATTGACTAATGGGGAAACTAGTGGCCAAAACATGGGGAGAGGAGTCAAAACTGTACCCGCCGACACTGAAATGAGGAATGCCGAACAATGAAAGTTTTCAGAGTGAAAATATAACTGACAGATCAGCGCCCAACTGGTTGATGTGTGAGACCGCACGAGGTGACAGAAAAAGAACAAACGAATTGGTTGTTGACAGATCGTGTCTGACTGACCTGATGATCAGTTTTACCGTAAGGAGGGACGAAAGAGCCGCGGAAGCTTCACCTCATCCTTTGAGACAAAATATTTGGCAAAGTCACATTTACTCAGTTACTTCCCAATAGTGAGGCCAGAGGACTGAATACGGCAGCGGCGATATAGATCCGAAAGTGTCCCAAGGAGATGACACGGAGAACTGGTGGTCATTTTCTCCCAGTGATGGAGGGAGATACTCAGGCTGGGTTTCTATTCTTGGACATTTTCCAAAGAAAGCGGGTGAAACTTAAAACAAACACACATGGTGGGTGGCGGAGAATGGAAGTTCTGGGCAACCCCGTGGTCGCTGACAATCAGACGCGGTGTGAGAGCGGCAGAATTGGCAGATCAGGGCTGGGAAATGGAGGAAAAGGAATCGACCAGAGAAAACAGAGACTAAAGGACAAATACTTCAGGGAGTAGGAACTGAGACAACTGGGGGCAGACGTTCACAGTTTGGTGACAGTGTCTGGACATCATCAAAGCAGAGTTAGCAAAGCATAAGTGGTTCATGTGTTCCTGGACAGTCGGACAGGGGTGGACACAAAGAGGGAAACTTTTCTTATTGATGTATGACCCAAATAGGAGACTCCGGGTCACACATAAGCTGTGCCGCAGGTTGTGTTGACTCAGATCCAGGCACAAAAAACAGAAAAGGACACTTTGTCTCACAGTATCCTCGCCGCCCCACCCACACCAATACTGCAGTAATTCCATTTGATTCTCCCCTCATCAAGGATTCGCACTGGACAGACACAACATGTGCCACGAACCAATCAAGGACCTCAGGACGTCAGGGTGAAAATAACATTACAAAAACTGGTGAGAGGAATTATTGTATTTCCAGAGCTAGACTTGTTGCCAAATTTGAAATGGCAGAGCTTGCAAGAGACAACAGATGGGAGGGGAAATGGGAGATTGAAATGTCTTCACAGAGAGAGTGGGGATCCGGCAAATTCAGTCCGTGGTTGTGGCAGCAACTCCGCAAACATTGAAGCAGTTTGGAAAGGCGCGGTTAGGGAGAGGATTGAAAAGTCATTGGGAAAACGGGTGACGATAATTGAGGATATTTTAAAATACATTTATATGGAGCAGTATTTCAGCAGGGCGAATAAACTGGTTGAGCGAGGTAGGGCGAGTGTCAGTCTGCAAGGATCTGATCATGAAATGGAAGTGTTTGTCTGAAGTAAAGCGAGAAATTCCGGTATTTACTCGACGTCGGGAGTAGAATGGGGTGGAAGTTTGTCAAAGCGGGAGGTCACATTGATCTATGAAACAATGTCAGGGCAATTTCACGGCGAGGCTGTGCCAAGTTTCAATGTCACTCTCGGTGCAATTGATGCCGACCGCAGCGGTGTCGCTGCAGGAGAGGATGTTGCAGAAGGCAGCTGTCTCCAACCGCTCGGAAGGGGGAATGTGAAGAAGAGTTTAAAAATCCTTTCGGAGATGAGGCGGAGAATCTTTGTTCCTTCACGGAGTTTAAAACTGCCGTCGGCCGGGGTTGGAATGACATTGATATATCCTGATCAATGGCACTGCAGTTGCTTTCCTGACTACCCAGACTCTCAGCCGTGTGTGCAGGAATGAGCGGCTGGCTGGGCCCTTGACTCAGCCGTGTGGAAATTCGTCCATTTTGAAATTAAAAACCAAGTATTCCGGGCGGGATATTACCGAGAGTAACGGAAAGGAAGCGGTGATATGTTGATGCATGGAGACAATAAAGTGAATATCACCAGTTTTACAGATTTCAGGGATTTACAATCAAACGCAATTTCAGGGAAATAGTTGAGAAAACAAAATCATGGGAAGATTTTTGCCGTTAGAAATTCTATGGCCGGGTAAACCAAGCGAACATGTAGATCAGGAATAAACGACCACTGCTCGCTTCGCCTTTCAATTGATTTGCGGGTCAGGGAAATTAAACATCGGATTGTTGCCGAGATAATAAAGGGGAACAGTTCAATAGCCGATGCGTAACTTTCGTACTCAGATGTAACAACTTACCAGGAACCCCTAAGGCTGCTATAATCGGGTAGTAGATTAATTCCGTCTGTACAATTGGAGGCAGCACTGAAAATGGATAAGCGCTGGCTGGAACTCGCATCCTGGTGGAGAAATGATGGAGAAACTCTGTGCTCGGTGCTCGAATTCTACTGACAGCGCGTTCCGGAGACAGGCTTCATTTGTATTAGAGAGGCTCTTCCCCTGGGATCAGAAAACACAAACAGCAACATTAACATTACTCGCAGGCACCTGAGCAGCGCGTCAACAACTTGGATAGTTACGGTTGTGCTGCATCGTATTGACCCACCAGTGAAGTTTAATGTTCGAAGAGAACGTGGCTGAAAATTTCGGTAAAATATTAACTTCATTTCTGTCCAATTCTACACCAGATGCTGGTGTCTGGTACACGGCTGTAACATGAGAAACAGGCGCAGCTTCAGATCTCCGATTTTCAGAAACGTTTCTCCGCGGCTGTGGCTCAAATTTAATTCGACTTGTGTTCCACATTTCAACGTTTGGCTCAGTTCCTTGTTCTGCAAACATATTAAACACAATCCAAGAGATTAGTTTGTAATTTGTTCAGCAATTTATGAATGTTTCAGTCTCTTAAACGAATACCCGCTGAATACTTCGCGTTCAATATAACTTTATCATGGTCTTTAACCAGTTAATAGCCTCTTCACACTTGTGTTAGACTTTCTGTCATTCGATGGTGAGAGAACCATTGAAATAAATCCTCTATCAGGGATTAACTGGATGAGGTAAATGTGTGGTTTGAAGCAGACACTGGGCGGGGGTGATGAGTTAAAGAACTAACTTACATGCAGAGTGATCACAGACCCTCATTGAGCAGACAGTAAGAAACGTGGAAATAGCGAGAGCAGAAATGCAGGATTCGGTGATTGGGGCCTCAATCTCAGTGCATATTGCGGCTCAGTTCCCTTACCATTGAGGCATTTGTGTCCAGTAATCTATCTGATGACGAAGCAAATATGTTCAGCCCCTTGGTCTCCATAGCCTCCTGTCGTGAAGATTCCTGCATATCCATCACCCTCTGAGAGAAGGAATTTCTCCTCACCTCCATCACAGCCGATGCCCCGCTGATGCTCGATACGCATTCCTCGGTTCCAGATTCCTCAGACACGGAGTACTTCCTCCCTGCATATAGTCTGTCGAGACCTTTCAGAATCCTTTCGTTCCTCTAAGATCGTGAATAAATTCATTGCAGGTCTGATATCTCCTCACAGTGCAGGTCCAGCATCCCTTCAATCAGTCTGTCAGCCTTCATTGCATTCGTTCGATGGCAGCAGTTCCCATGTTTTCATATATTGCGACTGAATGTGCACAAAATCCCGCAGGTTCGGTGTTTCACTGGTGGTCTTTGATTGTAGTCGGATATCTCGCGCCTGTAGACAAAACCCATTTCAGTGAATGTCCACATTGTCTTATCAACGGCCTTCACTGACGGGTGTACAAGAACACCAGGAGCCATTTGTACACCAGTCGTTCCAAACCTGGCAACATTTACATTATGTCGGATCTTTCATATCCTTCTCCCAAATGGATAACTTCACATTTATCCACGAGATATTGAATCTGCCATGCATTAATGCGTATGCAACTTGTCCAAACTTTGTAACTTCTTTCCGTCCGCTTCCGAACTCACAACTAAAGTGCTGAATGTTTTAGGTCAACCTGAATCTGAGAATGTTGATGAAGGGCGGGAGGTTATTCTGGTCCCGTTACTTTCTAAACAAACATTTCCTTCTTCAATTGAAGGTCATTGACAAGAAAATTGGACTGAGTTTCAATCTCCATGCTTGCTGCCTGATCCGTTACGTAGTAGCGGAAAGGTCACTGCACAGTTGGAGACTTCTGGCCCATCATGTCCCTGCTGAATCTTTGCCAGACCAACGTGTTTTTTTCCAGACACCACGATTTCTCCATAGCTTTGCAATTTTAATTCACAGAACCGAGTAAGAGAACAAAGACTGTTTCAGAGACCCCGAGCACCCTCACTTTACCTTTTCTCAGCACATCGGCGGCTGTAATGTTGCTGCTTCCTGACACATAGCTCATTTCCCTTTGCTGTCAATTCGAATCCAAGTTCCACGTTCACATTCTCCATCTCTGACCCTTCCCTTTTCTTTCTGTCTCTCACTTGTCCGTGGAATTCCAATCGAACTGCTCTACATTAGAAAATCATTCCCTGAAACGAAATATTTCCGAATGTTTGTTAAAGAAAACTGCAGAGACCTCACAAATGTTTAGCCTTCACAACTCTGCTATTCCCTGTGGTCCTGCTCCACGGGAATGAGCCAGTCGTTCCATGTCAATGAGAAACCATTGTGAAGTTCTGGAGGCCTCGTGCAATCAGTTCATATGAAAACCGCTGAATGGGAAACGGAGATTTAACCGTCTTAAATGTGGGTCGGTGCAACGTCACATTGTATGCGGATGAGCTTTGAAATCGGCTATCGTTAAGGTCCAACGACCAACAGTTTCGGTTGTTCACCGCAAATTTGCTGGTTCGAGCACACCCGGGGACTTTAAACTGATGTTTCCACCCGACACTCAACCATTTCCGAGTGGTGTGGAATGAGAGGGAAACTGCACATCAGCATTTCCTTCGAGGTGAAAGCTTAAAGCTGTGCCGTCTTTGGTGAGTGCACTTATAAAACGCAAGTGTGCTGGTTTCATTTAACCCATTGAACACCTACAATATCGTGAACGCCGATAGGACATAAAATGCTCCGTATTTCAAGGACCGCGAGATATCAGGTGAGTCGGTGACTATTGATTATCCTCAACATTAATTCTCTCTTTGCCGAGCACGTTCTCTTTCCTTTATTTCGACATAATTCCACGTCTGATAAGGATCACAATGGACAAACACGATGTCAACTCACGCGGCTTTGGGATTTGGGGGTAAACCGGAGATGCCGAGGAAACACACTCGGTCACAGTCAGAACGTGAAAACCCCACAAAGATAATACCTGAGAGCAGACTTGGACCGCATATTAAAATCTGAGCTCTGCGCTGCAAAGGACAACATTTGGGACTTCCATGAACGCTTCATTTACTTGCAGCCGAGCTGCTTTAGTTGCACTGAAAGCCGTGGTGCAACTGAATGGCGCGGTGATGGAAAGGAAGGCTGATATTGTCACTAATCACATTCCACAATGTTGAGAGAATGGAACCGGCTGTCTGAGGCGGCTCGTTCAATACTGAACTTTAGCATCATTTTCTTTCCCCTTTTGTTTGTAATCCGGTTCTGTTCAACTAGGTTCCCTTCCAAGACTAAACTATTTACTTCTTCTCTTCTCGCCACCAGCTCCCCCCGCCCACGATTTTCTTCTGTAATTTCAGTCCATTTTCAACTGGATCAACACATCCACAGTGAGGGAAAATTTAAATCTGAGCTCTTGCTTCGGAGTCGTCCTCCCGTTCAATTACTGATCAATAGCCGGGAATGTCCATCCATTGCCACGTATGTCAATCGATTGTCCTTCAAGTGGACAGGTAACTGAACAAGGCGTTTGGCACACTTGTCTTCATAAGTCAGGGCATTGCCTTCACGATGGCCTTCATGAAAAGTACTTGAAACGTCAGGTTACAACTGTCCAGTTCATTTAAAGATCACACTCGCATTACTGTGTCCCATTGTCGTCGTCTCGAAATATGCTGGTAAATGTGCAGTACGAGTTGGGCCGAAGTGTCTGTTTCCGTGCTGTATCCATCTTTCATTCTGTCACGCTAAAGTATTCTAGGTCATATCACAGGGACTGGAGGGCTTGAATTTTAGGAGGGACCGAATAGCCTGGAATTTATTTTCCCATAGTTCATAGAATGTTGAGATGTCACCTGATAGAGTGAGATAAAATCTAGAAGGGAGTAGGAAATGTCGATGGTCACAGGTCCGGGAGTCCAATACTAGAGCGCACATGTTGAAGGTGAGATAGGATGAAGTTAATAGTGACCTGAGGGGTAACATCTTCATAGAGAGGGTGGTGGGTATATGCAACAAGCTGACAGAGGAAGCTGTAGGTGCCGGTACAATCACGAGGTTTAAAAGAAATTTGAGCCGGTACATGGATAGAAAAAGCCAACAGCGGAATGAGCCAAATGCAAGCAAATCCATTTTATGACGTTCTTTCAGTGAGTGTAGCTGCAGGTGGTTGTAATTTCGTTATGTATCTTACGTTAAGTTGGAGTGTATGATAATGTGCCAAATGTTTCCGTGAACGTTGGATTCATTCTACCTCTGGGAACCTCGGTGACATTGCCAATAGTTCAAAGACATTGCTGAGAGATATAGTTAAAAATGTTGAATCATGTTGTCAAAGTAGAAAACATTAAAATGTATCAGTTCAAACATACATCAAGAGGTGGGCTTCGATTTTAGAAGTAAAACAATTGTGCGAAATCTGTGGATACATTTGGGTAACGGGAATCAGAGATAGAATGGGAACCTGTCGTATCTTCAAGGCATCACTGAGGCACAGACTGTGTCAGAGTTGGTGCTGGAGTTAAACATTGCTGGTTCGGAATAATTTCGGTGCCTTTAAACGGCAAGAACGGGGCTGGGTGGCGCAGTGTTCACCAAATGGACAACTCGGCCACATTTGGCAGCAAGAATGCCAGAGGGATAATCCACTCACAGCTTTCGGTATGAATCGCAGATACTCATTCACTGCGGTTAAAGTAGGCACAAGGAAGCTGTCGTTCAGAGATGCAGAGAACGTCCGGGACACTGTCGAGAGACGATCTCCTTGGCCTTCAATGTACTTCGTCGGATTTCTCCAACTAGTTGTTCCATAGTATTACTTATCCTGCCTTAATCTGCAAGGGGTGACTACTGAAAGCCCAATGCCAATGTTGAGATCTCCGGTATATCCAGGACTGTTTTTCGGGATTGGTGGGGATGCACCAATGAATGCGGGAAATGGTGACGGGAGAAGTCGCCGAAATGCAAAACGAAGCCGATGAAACAGGATGGAAATATAATTTCAATGTAATAAAATTACAAAATGAATCCTGGTTAATCAATGAATTGTTAAATGCAGTAAATGAATTGTGACTGGCACACATCAACTACAATCTTCCAGTCAACCTCGGTAGCTGAAGGAGAGAGCGTTTATTTTTAAAAAAAAAAAGATCCAAAAGAAGAAAAAGTTGGTTTAAACCGTTCAAACTTGGTGACGCAACATAGAAATCGCAATGTTCTTCACCGAAAATCTGTCCAAACAGCATTAAATTAATTTGCTTGAAATACCCTCGAAGAGATAAATATGTAACAGAATGTCACAATGAGCAAATATAGTTCACATTCAGTGTTTGTTCAGCGACTTGTGGCTCGTGTGACTGCGGGGAACACTAACTTGCTCACTGTCCGTTTCACCTGGACTATGAGAGCGCTTTAAATCAGTGCACGTGGGCAGTTGGAACATATTGTGCAACTGATCGTTGTTTCAGGTAGAAAATGGGATATCCAGCAATTCACTGTATCGTCAGAATTTCCTCTCCTATACTTACAGCGGTCGGTATTCCTGGTGAGGTACTGGAACTGACTGCTCATGGTTTGGCTCCGCTTTTGCATTACGCTTGCAGCATATTTGAATAGTCGTTTCTTGGTGTCTATCTGCTCCGTCCACTGCATCATTTCAGTCCTTGGGCATTGCAAAGATTATTTTGTTTCAAAATGTAATTCATGTTAGTTTAATGCTTTAGTTCTATGTGGTAATTAGAGTGTGGTTTTCAGTACATTCACACACATTACTGTTTTGCAAACCTTAGCACATAATTCAACTTTATATTTTATTATTAGTGTCACCGAATAACAGATATTTAAGTACGTTTGCAATGCGCACAGTCCATAAGACTCTGCAGCAACATTTGCGCAAACAAAAGCTGTCAGAGCTCGATTCAGCCCCAAACTACGGCCGGCTACTCTTGTCTCTCCATGTGAAGAGGTTCTTCCTCGGCTTCCCTCCCAAACTAAGGTAACAACAGCTGTACCGTCATATCCGTGTCACTGAAAACAAGAAGCCAAATTCTATTGTCTGATAAAAGACACCAAATTAGCTTTGTCCGTCAGCGAAAAAAAACGATCATATAGTTTCCGCACCCTTTAAAACCATTCTCCCATCACATACCAATGCTACTGTTATTCTGAAGCACTTGTATTTTGAATTTGTCCGATGTTTCAGCCCGACATATACCATCTGGCGCTCCATCAACAAACATGACCCGATTTCTTGGGTCCTCGCTAATCGTTAAAAACATAACCAGGCCAATCAGAAATGATTGAATTAAAAAGTCCTTCTGTCTGTCCATTATTTACCTGTAAGAACAGTTTATCCACCAAGCAGCGTCTGCAGCCGTTTCCCCCCACGGACCCTTTCTTCTTTTCATTGCGACCTTCTTCAGCTCGTTGCCCCTGAAGGAAAAGGGAGGATAATTTGTGTCCCATTACATTAATCTGCGCATTTAGTGAATGCTTCTCTTCTCGTTTTCTGCTTTTACTATCCAACTGATTTAGTACAGATTATGTCGAGGTTTGTGCCTGTGGTTATTTCCTTGTTCAAAGTGACCCAGTAATTCCTCCTGTTCAAGCCCAGCGCAATGGCGGCTCGCATCAGTAGTTTCTTCCGTCATGCGGCTCCCCATGTCTGCAATGCCTCAAAGGTACCTCTGTTCTGCAAGGTGGAGCGGTCAGAAAGTGATGGCTCACTTTAACTGCGAAATAGTGACTCCCTGACCCCGGATAGCCCCGAGAACATATTGAAATCTCGTGAGGTCAGGAGGCTTCTCCATCGCTGACAAATATCTCTCCTGATCAGGTGTAAATGTTTTAAGATATTTATTGATGGAATTAGCGAAGAAATTCATTTCGAAATGCACCCAGCTGAGGTACGTTGATTTAAAGCAATATCATAAAATCAAATAACGTGTAACTATCAGAAATTTCTCCACTGAATCTGCCGTACCCACAAGCCTCACAAGCGTGGAATATGTGTTCTCTCCAAATTCATCACTCGCTGCCTGGTGGCATTGGCGGCAGCAAATCTAATGGTGTTGCACTTTCTCTGATACCGCAGCAGATTAAGTTTATCCATTTGTTTGCTTATTTCTTGCCTATAACGCCGGTGTGTACTGTGATACATATCCTGCGGTTCACAACCCCGGACTGTTCCGGTTGGCTGACGGTTACTTTCATTTTCGATCGTTGCATCGCCATCTGCTGTCAAAAGCTGCGGAAGCTACATTGCACCGAGAGAGCAGCGACTGTGATGACAGTAACACTGGGTGCAGCGGGCTGTGTTTCCATTTTACTTTTCAGTGGACCACGGCGCTGCGTCGCCGCAACAGAATACTTAACGTCACCCCTGTGGAAAGCCGACCAGTTCGTGGACCGTATCACAACACCGTTATGACCCCCATCTGCTTAATTCTGCTGTTTAGCGCTTCAACCGTCAGATATAGTATAGCAAGTAATATAAGCCGCCGACGACTCCGGAGCAACAGTAAGAATCAGAAAGATCTTGAGGTGGAGAACCGGAGAAAGTCAATGATATTGTTGTTCGCCCTGTCAGCCAATTTCATATTATCGTGGGTGCCCAATGTTGTACATTCCATGACCTCGCTCGTTGAAAACCAGTCCAACACAGACATATATTTCAGCACAACGATCTATATCCTGCAACATTTGGGTATATGTTTTAAATGCTCAGCTACTGCACCAACACGTGTATCTATGGGCTGACACAGAGGAAATCCGGGGAGGAGCTCTAGAATGGAGTGAAATATCTGTTTGCATTAAATGGTCAGCTCGGCAAATAAAATGCATGCCTGATTATCCTTCCGTGGAGTTTTAAGCACATATTGAGAAGATCATTGTTATTTATTTGCCGTTCCGGAGACTCCGTTTCCACCTCTATCTCTGTCTAATTAATCAGATTTTAATAGGAAAAGCTGATTCAGTAGTTTATGCACCAGCGATATAATTATTGTCTTTACAGACTAAAGGGTTGAGGTCCACTGTGGCAAATAAAAGGAAACCCCAGAATAACGAATGAGAACGGGAATCTATCGGATTTCCATAGACTTAAAATAAGTGATCAATGCCTTTTAGGTAAGGAAACACTCCGACAAAAGCACAACTGATTTAGCAAAAACACATCAACACAAAATTCTCATCGAATTGGAGAATTGCCCTGTGTTCAGTGTCTGTTTTGGCAGCATTTTCTGTTTTATTTTCGTATATCCGATTCCCACCGTTTGAGGCATTGATGTTGCGGCCATTCAGCTCACCATGCCCATGCTGTCGACCCGACCTATCTACGTTATTCCCACACACCAGCACTTGACCCGTCACCTTCAATGTCTCGGCGATTCTTGTGCCCGTCTGCATGCACCTTAAATATTGTGAGAGTCACCACCTCCAGCACCCACTCAGACTGTGCGTTCCAGTTTCCAATGACCTCCTTGGTGAAAAAAAGTCCTTCCTTGGAAATCTATGCCCTCATGTTCTGGCTACCACCGCTATGCCGAATAAGCTCTGAATATATCCTTTACCTCCGTCACTCATAACTTGAAAACCTTGATTGTTTTCATCCTTGTCTTCTCCAACTAAGTAAACCCACCTTCTGCAACCTGCTTTCATAAGTGATACGCTCCAACACAGGCAACATCCGAATGAATCCGCTCTGCGCCCACTCGGCTGTATTCAGAGCATCATTTTGTCCTGTTCCACAGAAATATTCCTCATTTTATCTGCTACCGGTCGGGCATTCTTTATCGATCTTTACCGCGGGTCATTGTGTTTGCGAACTATGTTTAGATTCCTCCTTCTCTCACCTGTCAATCACTCTCTTTCCATTGCACTCACTATATTCAGCCTGGTGTTCAACTGCATACGATTCCCGATAATTCAACTTCATTCCCGGTCAGCAAGGCTACATACCAAGTTTTGGAAGTGGGATTCCTTTGGGTAACTCTTTATCAACTGAGTGAGAGAAGGTAGGACTAATGGTCTCCTCCTGTGTGGAATCTGTAAGATTATCGTGGTTCTAAGAGTGTGTGACTACAAGACAGGGAACACGTCTGCACAAAGTCGCACAGCTTTGTAGACATTGCAACTGACCTACGTACGGTCCCCCGGGGAGAACCTTAACTTCTCGTAGCTACTATTCCAATTCCTCTTCCTACCCTCAATCCGAACAGCTATCGGCATGTTCATCCCGCTGGGATCAACCTGAAGTCTCCCATATTAGGTAACCCTCCCATCCCTTATATCCGTATTAGGATTGAACATTCATGTTTGTAATGCATCTGTGATTTCGTCTCCGGCCTTGCTCTGTAAATTGGTCCGGTTTGCCCTGCTGTATATGGTCAAGAATACATAATACATATACATGACCATAAAGCATGACCTCCCCCTTTCCCCCGGTGAATGTCACGTTACAGAAACATTATCTCCTTTCCAGCCGTCCCTTCAATATTTTTTCTGCAACTGATAACGAACTTGATTTCCCTCTTTCCCAGCTCTGATCAAGGGTCTTCAACCTGAAAGGTTAACTCGGTTACTGTGCTGCGTATCCGTCCGATATCCCCTTCCCTACATTCCAGCAGTTGGATCTGTGTTAAATTATTCAATTGACCTGCTCTCTGTGGCCCTGCGGCCGTGCCCTCGGTCATTCTCTTTATCTTTCTCTCGGTCGTTTCCACTTTTTTAATATTCGTTTCCGGGATCTTGTCTGGGGGCAACAACAATATACCAAGCAGCGGATAACCGAGGGGCATTTAATTTCTCCCCGTGGAACTTCTTGCGAATTATGATGCCTTCAGCCACACCCAGAGGTTTACTTTTGCTGAATCCTGAGATCCCATTCATTTCGCAATCCTGTCACAATAATTTCCCGAGTTCACCGATTCCAGCAGTGTTGGAGGGGCAGCAGCTGACTTTGTCTCTTTGTGAAACTTACCCGGTGAATTGAGAAGCACATCAGCTAATCGATTATATTTTTACGAACTGGAAGTACATCGCTTCAAATAAAATGAGAAAGCAGGAAATGGTGGAAATACCCATCTGTTGTGAGAGAATTGGAGTCAATATTTCAGTTGGATGACTTTTAATCAGATCGTTTCAGTCTCAAAGCGAATGACGAAAGATACTAAAACAAGGGAAAGTACAGCATCAGTCTCGGCAGGTCGGCAGGCTCGACAACCCACAGGTCAATTTTAAGGATATTATTTTATCTTACGTGCACATTAAAGTGAATGGAGGTGGGACATCTGGCCTCCCGGCCTCGAGAAATGACAGGGAGAGCTAACTGTGAACTCAGTGCAGCAACGGCCTGCCGCCAGCGGACACTTTGGGACTGAGCCCGTTGTAACATCCTCACACCACTTCATGGGTCCATTGAGTAAAGAGCAAACGTGAGTCGCGTTGATGCTTTGTTAATGTATCTATTTGTATTGGTATTGGTTTATTATTGTCACTTGTACCTGGGTACAGAGAAAAACTTGTCTTGCATACCTTTCGTACAGATCACTTCATTACACAGTGCACTGAGGTCGTACAGGGTAAAAACAATATCAGAATACAGAGTAAAGTGTTACAGGTACAGGGAAGTGCATTGTAGGTAGACAATGAGGTGCAAAGTCATAACATGACAGGTTGTGAGGTCAAGAGTCCGTCACATCGTATAAGGGAACCGTTCAATAGTTTTATCACAGTGGAACAGAAGCTGTCCTTGAGCCTGGGGGTATGTGCCATCAGGGTCCTGTATCTTCTTCCTGTTGGGAGAGGAGAAAAGAGAGAATGACCCAGGTGCTTGGGGTATTTGATTATGCTGGCTGCTTCACCAAGGCAGCGAGAGGTATAGAAAGAGCATTTTGGAGATAATGATCATAAATCCTTGACCTTTACCATAGCCTTGGAGAGGGATAGGAGCAGGCGATATGGGAAAGTATTTAACTGGGGAGGGGGAATTATGATTCTATCAGACTGGAACTTGGGAGTGTAAATTGGGAATAGATGTTCTTGGGGAAGTGCACAGCGGAAATGTGGAGGTTGTTTAAGGAATGTCCGATTGAGGCAGTGTAGGATGGAAGAGTGAAGGAACCGTGGTTGAAAGGAGATGCAGAATATATTGTCAAGAGGAAGAAAGAAGCTTACCTGAGTTTTAGAAAGCATGGATCAGACAGGGCTCTGGAGAGTGACAAAGTAGCCAGGAGGGAGCTTAAGAATGGACTTAGAAGAGCTAGAAGGGGGCATGAGAATTTCTAAGCGAGTAGGATCAAGGAAAACGCCAAGGTATTCAATACATATGTGAAGAATAGGAGGATGACTAGAGTGAGGGTAGGACTGATCAGGGATAAAAGAGGAAGCATGTGCCTGGAGTCCGAAGAGGTAGGGAAGGTCCTTAATGAATACGTTGCTTCAGTATTCACCAGAGAGAGAGAGAGAGAGACCTTGACGTTTGTGAGGATGGAGTACGACAGGCTGATATGCTTGGGCATGTCGACGTGAGGAAAGAAGATGTGCTGGAACTATTGAAAAACATTAGGATAGATAGGTCACCGCGGCCGGACGGTATATATCCAAGGATATTACGGGAAGCTAGGGAAGAGATTGATGCGCCTTTGGCGACGATCTTTGCCTCCCCACTAGTCACAGGAGTAGAGCCAGATGATTGGAGGGTGGCAAATGTTGTTCCTTTGTTAAAGAAAGGGAGTAGGAATAACCCTGGGAATTACAGACCAGTGAGTCTTAATTCAGTGGTGGCAAATTACTGGAGAAGATTCTTAGAGACAGGATTTATAGGCATTTAGAGAAGCATAAGCTGATTAGAGACAGTCAGCATGGCTTTGTGAGAGGCAGGTCGCACCTCACGAGCCTAACTGAATTCTTTGAGGATGTGACAAAGCACATCGATGAAGGTAGAGCAGTGGATGTGTGTACACGGATTTCAGTTAGGCGTTTGGTAAGGTTCCTCATGGAAGGCTCATGAAGAAAGTCAGAAGGAATCGGATCCAGGGTAACCTGGCTCTGTGTATTCAGAATTGGCTCATCCACAGAAGGTAGAGGCGAATATAGACGGAACGTTTTCTGACTGGAGGTCGGTGACCAGTGGTGTTCTGCAGGGATCTGTTCTGGGACCCCTGCTCTTTTTGATTTTAATGAATGACTTGGATGAGGATGTGGAAGGATGGGTTAGTAAGTTTGCTGACCATACAAAGGTTGGTGGTGTTGCAGATAATGTAGAAAGTTGCTGTACGTTACAATGGGACATCGATAGGATGCAGAGCTGGGCTGAGAAGTGACAGATGGAGTTCAAACCGGATAATTGTGAAGCGATACACTTCGGGTGATCGAATTTGAAAACAGAATGCAAGGTTGATAGAAGGACTCTTAGCCGTGTGCAGAAACAGAGGGATCTTGGAGTCCATGTCCAGGGATCTCTCAAGGTTGCCACGCAGGTCGATAGGGTTGTTAAGAAGGCGTATGACCTTCATTAGTCGGGGTATTGAGTTCAAGAGCCGCGAGGTCATACTGCAGCTCTATAGAACTCTGGTCAGACCACACTTGGAGTATTGTGTTCATTTCTGGTCGTCACATTATAGGAAGGATGAGGAAGCTTCAGAGAGGGTGCAGAGGAGATTTACCAGGTTGTTGCCTGGATTGGAGAGCATGTCTTATAAGGATAGGTTGAGGGAGCCCGGGCTTTCTCTTTGGAGAGAAGGAGGATGAGAGGTGAATTGATAGTGGTGTACAAAATAGAGATATAGATCGAGTGGACGGTCAGAGGCTTTTTCCCAGTGAGACAATGGCTAACACGAGCGGACGTAATTTTAAGGTAAATGGAGGAAGGTATAAGGGGGACGTCAGGGATAATTTTTTACACAGAGAGTGGTGGGTGCGTGGAACGCACTGCCGTCAGGGGTTTTGGGTGCAGATGCATTAGGGACATTTAAGAGACTCTTAGATAGACACATGAATGATAGAAAAATAGGGTGCTATGTGGGAGGGAAGGGTTAGATAGATTTTTTTTCAAAACGTTTATTCACTTAAAGCACTACAAAAACACCTAACATCAAATACAGTATATCCAATACAGAAAGAAACTAGGCAAAACTAGTACCCGCGCAACACTACGCCCGCCACTGCAAAACTCAATACTTCATATCAAAATCGTATTGGTGTCGTCCACGACCAGGCGATCTCCTGAAGGGCCCACCGAGCGCGGAACTCGGCCAGGGGTCTCGCGGAGACGGCGTTTTCCCGTTCCAAAGACACCCCCGAGCGCACGGAAGCGCGGAAGACGGGGAGGCAGGCCGACCTGCCAGAACCCTCGGCCGCCCGCCGTGAGATAGATCTTTGAGAAGTATTAAATGTCGGCACAACACTGTGGGCCGAAGGGCCTGTACTGTTATGTAATGCTCCATGTTCTATGCTTTAAGTCGGAGTGTGACTCTCCTGCGCTCCCTGTATTTCCACCGAAGACAGGCAAGCGATTCAGAATGGGTTTGTGGTATGATGCAGAAGACAGCAAGATCGAAGGGTTGTGGAGGGTGCAGCTAACATTGTTCGAAACCCTCTGGCGTGAATGTTATTGTGAAAAGGATGTGGTAAGCAACTTCCTGTTGTAATATCACATGTAAGGAATTACGTTTCATGTCCCAAGAAGTTGTTTGATCATGAGTGGAAAAGGAGAGTTTCCCAATGATACAGAGAACTTCTCTGCACTAATGTTATGCCACCTGAGCACATAGCAGAGAAGCTGCGCCGATATTTGGTGACGCCAGCGCTTCGGAACAACACAAGGGAAGCGACCGCAATGTTTTCTTTCTCCTGAGAACTCTTTCTTCTCTGGACGGATCGTGCAGAGTTTACGTCGTTGCTGAGTGAGGTCGAGGGCCATTGAAGACGGTTGCATTACCTGTTGCCAAGAGCAGCAGAAGAGATTTGAGAACAAGTTTATTGAACAGGATGCCTGGGCCAGAACAAGACGTCGGTGACCCAGTGCACTGGGACCGGGAGCTGATGCTGTCGTCTCCCGACCCAACAAGGGCGAGGTGTTTAATTCTCCCTCATGGGGCGGGTCAAAAACGGAGCAACATCGATTTTAGATTTTGCATTCCTACTTCAATCAAAGCTCTTGTCGGACGTCTGTTGGAATCTCCGCTCTCTGTTCAATATTCACGGTCATCAGCATGGAAAAACCGGGGATTGATACCGGAGCCTCATTAAGGCAAACCATGCGCTCTCCCACTGTGCCACAATCCCGACTCCTCAACAACGCCGTACGTAATTTACCTTGTGTGTCTCTACCGCTGATCGCAAAGCACAGACACTGAAACACAGAAAATAGGATCTGGAGTAGGTCATTCTGTCCTTCGACTCCACTCCCCCATTTCATAATATCATGGCTGAAAATCTATGTTCAGTCCTCTGTTCCCGGTTCCTCCCCATAGCTTTGATGTTTTTTGTGTCCAGAAACCAATCCGTCCCCTTCTCAATATACTCGGTGGGCTGGGGGAGAGACTGAGAGGAGGGGGCAGTGCTTTCCCACGGCGCGCACACACGTGAACTCTGTATTGTCAGGGAGATGTCCCACTGAGCTCAGTGAGACAGCGGTCTGCCACCAGCGGTCATTAATGGGCTGGGCCCTGGGCAACAGCCGAAGATTTCACGGATAAATTGATCAACGAAGGAACATGGATGAAATTAGTGCTTTGTAATAACATGTATCTGTTCGATAATTGTAAAATGTATTGACGTTCCCGGTTCGCTTCCAGGCAAATC
Source organism: Pristis pectinata (assembly GCF_009764475.1). NCBI lineage: Eukaryota > Metazoa > Chordata > Chondrichthyes > Rhinopristiformes > Pristidae > Pristis > Pristis pectinata. The sequence goes on from NW_026262463.1 coordinate 25,992, forward strand.
AGCGAAATGGTGTGTGGAGGGCTGTGAAGGAGAGACGGGAGAAAATGATCCGGGAACGTGTAACAAACTGAAGTGACGTTTAATGGTGCTGATGAATCAGTTCAGCGAGACACAAGGTAAGCTGCAGACGAAGATTTGGGGAAACTGAACCATGGGACTGTCACTGATTTATACCCGCCTTTCCAAATGCGGACTTTTCTCATTCTTATTCTTAATTCTTTCACATCCCTGCCTATGACTTTACTTCGAAAGATATGTCATTAACTGACTTATCCCTGATGCTCTTCTTCGGTAACGTACCACACTTATCAATCTCTGTTCAGCCGGTGCCTCACGCGTGCTGAAAGATGAGTTTAACAAACCTTTGTTTTCGCCCCAGAATGATTCTCCCTTGACTCCTCTGTATCAACGATGTGGGTGGGGTATCATACACGTCTGCTTCTATTACAAGGATGAACGGCAAGCCAAGCTGCCAGGAGCCGGAAGATGGTCTTCAAGGGGATAGAGTCAGGCTGAAAATGAGACAGAATATGGAAGGTAGGACAAGGTGTGGAAAACATGCGGTCATTCACTTTGGGTGATGGTCACAGGAGCAAACTGTGTAGACGGCGAAGGGACGTGGGTCCGGAATGGAACAACGCTGAAATGATATAAAGGTGATGATGTGTTTGGGTGGCTGTTCAGTTCCGAGTTTCCCTCTGCACTATTCTGGTTTAAATTTCATGTCTTCTCAACATATTGAAAGCATGGTTTAGAGACCTGGATCAGGAGAATCGAACCAAGCAGTCAAAATATGCAGCATTAAAACACGTCAGTTCAAAGAAACATCAGAGGTGGGCTTCCTTTGTGGAAAGACAAGTCTGTGAAAATGTGGATCAATTTGATGAATCGCAAGTAGAGATGACTGGGAAGCTCTCCGAACAAAAACTGTGGCAGAGTAGTTTCTGGAGGTAAACTTTGCTAGCTGGAAATCATTCAAATGTTAATCAGTTGCAAAGGATGGGAGGGGGTCAGTGTTCATCAAACAGGCAAAGAGACCGCGTTTGGCAATCAGAATAGTTGAGGGGTAATCCACACACAGCGTTCGGAATAAACGGTTGTTCATTCACTGTGGTTAAAGTACAGACAAGGGAAGGTATCGTTCACACATCCATGCATAGAACGCCCGGAACACTGCAGAGACACTATCTACAGAGTGTTTAATTTATTTGGTGTAATTTATCCATTCCATTTTCCCCAGTATTATTTATCCTGTCCTAATCCGAATTGTATGACCAGTCAAAGCTTGATGTCAGTGCTGAAATCTCCAGCATCTCCAGGACTGATTTTAGGATCTGTGCGGATCACACAATGATTTCGGGAATCGGTGCCTGAGGTGGTCACTGAAGTGCAAAAGGAAGCCGATTAAACGGGGTGAAATACATTTTAACATAACGTGAATAAAAATACATAGTGGGTCAGCAACAGGTTGAAAATGAGAAGAAAATGTTTGGACAAATGGGACGAGATGTGATACGTCAGGTACTCGGTGACGAGAGGTCGACAATGAGGGGCAGTCACATAGAGAAGGAACGGAATCATTTCCAGGAGAATATAGACTACGTGTGCAGTGCGAACAATTGATCATTGCGTTTTGTGTGCCGCGATTGACAATATTTTGAATGTTTTGCTCAGTGACACCAGAAACTCATGAAAAATGTTAAACAAACAAACAATGGAGGAACAATGTTTTTCGGAGGTCCGTGGTTGTATGTGGGGAGAAGCTCATAGGCATGCAGACATGAAAGAAGATTGCCATTTGCACTGGAAAGATTCGCTTGACAGGAAGTGATATGTCAGAATTAATAATAGAATCCCAACCTTTGAAATATTGATCAGTCAATCGATTCTTTTTCCATTTAAGTAAGGATTAGCTCAACGCTCATGGATTCGAAGTGAGTTTGCCAAATGGGCTATTTCTGGACTGTAAAGTGCTGTTCTTCGTCTTGCACACGTTGCTGCCTGACAACTGCTTGTCTTTGCGCAGCATCACCGCCGGTTCACAGATCTGTTTGCACTTGTTGATGTCATGAGAAACACGGGGTTGCAGTAAACCTGTTGTTTTATATCCCTGGCTGTCGTTTCCAGCACTAAACCCACCGGAAAGACAAGACGGCGGCAAAAACTATCCCCTCGCAGTAAGGCTTATCCCTCATTTGACTTGCGACATTGCACTCACTTCCCCTGACTTGTCCATGGGATATCACCAATGTTGTAATTGATCGGTAACTGAAGTAACTGGTGCCCGTTTTACAAAAAAAAACGTATCAATAGACAACACATGTGTCACGGAGTTTAAACCGTTTGAACCGTTTGTTCAAACGGTTTAAACGCCGTGACACATAATAAAATGTGCAAAGTTTTCCTCTGAAACTGTTTCCAAACAACATTCAATTAAATTGTTTTTAATATCCCTCGAGAGTTAAAAATATTACTGAATGTCAAAATGAGTAAACATAGTTCAAACGAAGTGTTTGTTCAGTGGCTTGTGGAAAATATAATTGAGGATGACACTAATTGGCTTAAAGGACGTTCCGCCTGGTATATAAAAGCTCTTTGAAACAGAGAGTGTGGGGATTTGGGCTGTTAGAACGTTTTGTACAACTGATCGCTGCTTCCGGTAGAAGATGGGATATCCGGCAATTTTTCACATCGGCAGAATTTACTGTCTTGTACTTGCAGCGGTCGGTATTGTTGGTCAGGCACTGGAAGTGGTTGCTATTTGCGTGGTTCCGTCTGTGTAGTCGATATTGCTCGTCAGGCACTGGAAGTAGTTGCTATTTGCGTGGTTCCGTCTGTGTATTACGTTCGTGGCATCGGACATTAGCCGTGTCTTGCTGTCGAAATGCTCAGTCCATTGTATCATTTCAGGAAGTGGGAAATGAACATAAAACCGTATTCTTACTAAATTCCAAAATGTAATTTACGTTTCTTTAATGGTGTAATTCTGTATGGAAATTTGAGTGAAGTTTTCATTATATTTACATATATATGACCGAACCAAGAATACAAGCAAACAGCAATAAATGTCAATGATGAATTCATTTTCATCATGAATACCGCCGAATACCAGAACATTTTAAGTCTGCTTGCAAAGTGCCCAGTCGATAAAATTCCGCACTAACGTAACCTCCTTTCAAAGACAACCAGGATTCACTGGTGCTGAGACGTGTGTGGTTTGCCAGTTGAGAGCTGGTCACTGCTGAGTCCACTGTAGCCTTGGGCAGCCTCAGCACAATTTTGCTTACAGGGCCGTGAAGGTTCACGGAAGGAGCGGGAAGAATGCAGGAAGACGATTTCTGGCAGTGCTCGATTCAACCCAAAACTATCGCCAGCTTTTTCTGTCTCTCAGTGTAATTGGATTTCTTCCTTTGTTGTCATCCCAAACAGAAGGAACTATCATTGTACCTTCTCTGCATATCGTTTAACTCTCAGGGAAAATTAATAACCCAAACTCTGTTGTCTGCAGAATACACCAAATGCACCTTTCCCGTTGGGGGTAAAAGAAGGAATGGTACTGTCACTTCAACAGCGTTTACAATTCCCGTTAATTATGTACCCATATTATCGTCATTCCGCAGTACCTCTATTCTGAATGTGTTACCCTGGCAAGTCCCATTTGGCGTTCCATCCAGAAATGTCACCTGTCTTCTTGTGTCCTCACTGAAAGCTGAGAAACACAATCATGCCAATCAAGAATGCTTTGATTTTTTTAAAGAAAAGAACAATGAAGTCTGTCAAATATGAATATATGTTTCTCCAAATAAGAATAGTTTTATCCTCTGAACAGTGTCTACGGCCACTTTCCCACCACTGACCCTCTGTATTTTTCATCACGACCCTCATCTCCTTCCCCGACATGGAGAGGGAGAATAATTTGTGTCCCCTTTCTTTAATTACTGAGTATATCGAATTTAACGCTTGGGTACTGCTTATAATTTCCAGCAGAGTTTCTATTAACATGTTCATTCCCATAACCGTTTCACTGATCACGCCTGCCCCTGCAAATTCTGCTTTTCACGTACCGCACGGTGCCCGCCCTGCGTCTCCTTGCGTCCTGGACGCGTTCCTTGTACCTCCGTTTCGCGAGGCGGAGCAGCTGGAGAGCGAAGGCTCACTTCTTAGGGGACGATGTGACTCCCTGTCCCCGATAGCGCTGAGAGCCTTTTGACATCTTGTGATGATAGAAGAATTTACCCGTCTTATCCAAATATCATTCCGAATCAGATCACAATATTACAAGACAAGGGAGCAGAAGCAGGCCATTCGGCCCATCGAGTGTGCTCCAAGGAAAGGGAAATAGAAATGAGAAATGGGGAATAGGGGAAGAAGAAGAAGAAGAAGAAGAAGAAGAAGAAGAAGAAGAAGAAGAAGAAATTATTCTAATCCCAATTTCCGGCCTTATCCCCATATCCCTTGATATCCTAACTATTTAGATCTCTATCTATCTCATACTTGAACGGCCCCACTGATCTGGCCTCCACTGCTGTACGTGGCAAGGAGTTCCACAAATTCACCACACTATGGCTAAAGAAACTTCACCTCATCTCTGTTTCGAAACTGTACCCTCTAATTCTAAGATTGTGCCCTCTGGTCCTGGACTCACCCACCAAGGGACACAGCCTAGCCACATTTACTCTGTCCTTTCCTATCAATATTTTAAATGTCGCTATGAGGTCCCCTCTCATTCTTCTGTACTCCAGTGAGTACAGTCCAAGAGCCGACAAACGCTCCTCATACGAAAGCCCTTTCATTCCTGGAATCATCCTCGTAAAGCTCCTCTGAACACTCTCCAACGTCAACACATCCTTCCTAAGACGTGGGGCCCAGAACTGCGCACAATATTCCAAATGAGGCCTCACTACTGCTCTGTAGAGCCTCATCAACACTTCCTTACTTTTATACACTATACCACTAGAAATGAATGCCAACATAGCATTCGCTTTCTTCACCACCGACCCGACCTGGTGGTTAACCTTTAAGGTATCCTGCACGAGTACCCCCAAGTCCCTTTGTACTTCCGTGCTTTGGATTTTTTCTCCTCCTAGATAATAATCTGCCCGTTTATTTCTGCTTCCAAAGTGTACAACTGCACATTTCGCTACATTGAATCTCACCTGTCATTTCCTTGCCCATTCTCCTAAACTGTCTAGGTCCCCCTGCAACCTTCCTATCTCTTTAATACTCCCTACTCCTCCCCCTATCTTGGTGTCATCCGCAAAATTAGCCAGGAAACCATTTATTCCATCATCCAAATCGTTAATGTGCAAGGTAAAAAGGAGCGGTCCCAACACTTTCCCTGCGGCACACCACTAGTAACCGGTAACCAACCAGAACGAGATCCTTTTATTTCCACTCTTTGCTTCCTGTCAACCAGCCAGTGCTCCACCCATTCTGTTATCCTACCCGTAATTCCATGACCTATCATCTTATTAGATCTTATTAGCCAATGCTCCACCCATTCTGTTATCCTACCTGTGTTTCCATGATCTCTCATCTTATTAATCAGTCTCTTGTGAGGCACTTTATCACAGGCCTTTTGAAAGTCTAAATACACAACATCTACCGCCTCTTCCTTATCCACCTTACCTGTGACTTCTTCAAAAAACTCTAATAGGTTGGTCAGGCAGGATCTTCCCTTCACAAAACCATGTTGGCTAGGACCTATCTTTCCTTGCGCCTCGAGGTATTCCGTAACCCCATCTTTGAGGATAGATTCCAATAACTTTCCCACCACTGACGTCAGACTAATAGGTCTGTAATTTCCTTTATGCTGCCTCCCACCTTTCTTGTATAACGGAACTACATTTACTACCCTCCAGTCCTCCGGAACCACGCCGGAATCTATCGATTTCTGGAATATTATCGCCAATGCCTCCGCTATCTCTAAAGCCACCTCCTTCAGGACCCGGGGATGTACCTCATCCGGTCCGGGAGCCTTATCAGTCTTTAGTCCGTTTAGCTTTCCTAGCACCTTCTACATTCAATTTTTTTTCTGCAGATGATAGTATGAAACGTAGTCATTTCAAAAGGCACCCAACCGAGGTCAGTTATTTTAAAGTAGTATAATAACGTGAAGTAATGTGAAACTAAATTCAATTAAATTAAATCACTCCACTACATGTGTCGTTGCTCGGAAATCACCAACAGCATTAAAACAACAGAGACTGCGCTGTATGCCCTCTGCTTTGGGACCAGGTGCAAATATATCCAGCCATATCGGCACGACTTGACAGAACTACCTTTATTTAAAACAAAGCTCATCCTCCAGATTTCCTTCCTGTCGCTGGAGCTCAGGGCGTGAAACTGGCGAGATCTCAGTTCTACGTCGCTCCTGCAGTGTCGGTCTGATCCGTCATACACATTCCGGATAATATATCCGGAATATTATTTTTTTACTGTGCAAATCAATCCACACTGACCAATGTGGGTCTGTTGGGAACTAACACCATGTTTTATCATTTCATTCAGTGAACTTAACGGCAATTGTGGTCCTGTCCCGCGGAAAATGTGGTCTCTCCAAATTCATCACTCACCAGCTGGTGGCCATGGCCGCAGCAGATCTGACGGTGGTTATCGTCGCTGCTACATTGGAGCAGATTAGTTTTATCTACTTGTTTGCTAATTTCTTGTTCCTAACTCCGGTGTGTTGCGTGACACTTGTACTCCGGGTCGCAATCTCCGACTGTTCCGTTTGGTTCACGATTGCATTCACTTTCAATCGTTACGTCGCCACCTGCTGTCATAAACTGCGGAAACTATATTGCACCGAGAGAACAGCGACTGTGGTGATAATGCCAGTGGCTGCAGTCAGCTGTGGCGGGCTATTCTATGTTACTTTATGGTGGATCCATGGCGCTGCGTGGCTAAAGCTGAATGCTTTACGTCACCCGTGTGGAGAGCTTACAAGTTATTTGACGGTACCCTGACTCCGGAAGTACCAATCCGTTTAATTCTTCTGTTTAATACGTTAACTGTAAGAGACGTTATAGCGGCAAATAGAGTCCTCCGAGGACTCCGGAACAGCAAGAAGGATCGTAAGGATCCAGTGATGGAGACCCGGAGAAAGTCAATGATTTTATTGTTGGCTCCATCAGCCAATTTCGTTTCACTGTGGACACCAAATGTTGTTACACTATCAACTGGCAAGCGGAAAACTATTCCTACACAGACAGATACTTCAGCCCACCGAGCTCTATACCGCAACATTCTGGGTATTTGTTAGAGTTCCTCAGTACCTGCACCTACACGTGTATCTATGGACTGACACAGAGGAAGCTCAGGGAGGAGCTGAAGAACGGAGTGAAATATGCGTTTACCAAAATGGGAGGCTCTGTAAATGAGATGCAAATCTGATTCGTTGATCCTCGAAACAGTTATTCGTAAATTTGTTTCTCGGCTAAGCAAACTGTTGTTTCCAGATCCCACTGTATACTTGATTATTTTAATACGAGAAACTGATACCGCAGATTCGGCAACAACGATTTAATTTTCATCTTTACTGCAGGATTATTGACTCATATGGCATGAGATTAAAGTCCACTGTGGCTGATGAAAGAATAACTCAGAACTGAGAATGTGAACAGGAATCTGTCGGATTTTCGTTCAGTTAACACACGGTTGGCAAATGCCTTCTTAGTCCGAGAGAAGGCACAGTGGGGATGGCGAGGCGTGAGGGAGTGTGACGGAGGAGAATGCAGTGGGTGAGACCCGGATGCGGCTCCACAGTGTTAGGCGGGAGGGGTGATGATTGGCGGAGGCAGCTGGTCTGTTCAATGGATAAGAAATTGCGGCTTAGGCCAGAGCTAAACGGAATGGCTTATACACTGACTTAGGAATTCGGGAGCAGGAGTGGGCCACTCGGGTCTTCAAGTCGGTTCTGCAATTACAATCTTTGTTGATCGTAACCTCAACTCCGCATTCCTATCACCGGGCCTTTCGAGCTTACCCGCTATTTAATAAGGTCTGGCTGATCTGATTGTGCTCTAGATATACCCACAGGTGGAAGCAGCCTCTCCGCATGCATTCTCTTAAAACCTGTCAGGGTCTTAGATCTTTTTAATAACATCCACTTTCACTGCCAACTTCCAACAGATGCAACCATTTTCTCTTTAACTTTTCCTCAAAAGACAATCGGCCCGTTCCAGGTTTTAAACTGGTAAAACTATCTCATCCGTTTCCTTTCCTTTAAAAAAGCCAAGAACTGTGCACGGTTCTCCAGATGTTTTGTCACTACTACCCGACATAACTGAAACATAAGCTGTATTCTTGCATATTTACGTTCCCTCTCCGGTAGTGGTTGTTTGTTTACCCAATTACTTGCTATATATGCACGCAAGCTTTTTGCAATTCGTGTTCTTCGACATCCAGACCCCAGTTTCTCCCAGATCGCAAAATCATGCCATTTAGATCAAATACTTCCTTTTATTTTTTCTGCCTAAACGTTTTGAAAATGTGATCAATCTTTGCGTCGTCTTGCCTTGTGAAGATTAATTCTGTTCTTCAATGTTGTTGTGCATAATTTTTGGTACTGCTGACGTTCGACTTACAGACCAGTCATTTGCTCCGGAGCTCTGCTGCCCTTCTTGGAGATGCGCACCCCATTTGATGTCCTACAAGCATTCAACACTTGCATTAAGTTCTGTCAGTACCCGGTAATTTTGATCCTTGTTTCTCACAAGAGTCCAGGAGACATCTTATCAAGCTCTTGACACTTGCTAACTGTTAAACTTGATAAAGCATGAAATAACTCGTCCATATATAGGTACAATACAATATATTCTGGAGTTTCACCGCCCCTACCCCAAATTACGAAACCACAATAAACCACAATGTCCTTAGTTCCTCCATAAGAGAACCAATTTTCTTCAAATACTACACTTGGGTCCGCTGGATGGAAACACATTGTCATTTCCGTCCCTGACATGCCCGATTCCTTCACTGGACAGGCCCATGTCTTGAATATATTCATAAAATGTTTTGGGCATTTCCTTAATCCAGTCTTCCAGTGATATTTCATGCCTCGTTGACGCTCTTAATTTGCCTTTGAATGTCTGTTTCACATACTTAAAGTAACCCGTGTGGAGAACCTGCAGGTTATGTGACAGTATCGTAACTCCGGTCTTACCAGTCTGTTTCATTCTGCTTTTTAATATTTTAACTGTTGGACTCATTGTAGCGACAAATCGAGTCCGTCGGGGACTCCGGAACAGCGGCGAGAAAGACAGGGATCCAGAGGTGGAGAACCAGAGAAAGTCAGTGATTTTGTTGTTCGTTCTATAGGCTAATTTCATTTTATTTTTGGACGGGAATCTATCTGTGTCCTTCTCGATGTACTCATTGGGTTGGCCGAGAGACTGCGCGATGCAAAAGAGGGACATGAAAAAAACCGTGCTTGTTCACCTAACAAGAGTGATGCAGCTGAAGTGGGCTGGGTTCAGATACTGAGGTTATGGATCGAAGCCAACCGATGTTACTTGCGGTGTTTTCAACAACAGTTCTCCAACCACGCAATACTCATCCAGGAGTCACTTCACACGCTCAGATCGCTCATTTTAATTGAGAATTGTATTCCTTCTGATATTCTCTGAGTATGTCGACATTTCTGCACAATGAAAAGATGGTCCCTGATGTGCACATCGAATAACTGATGTACAATATATGTTCTGCAAAATAAAGCGGCGTTCGTACATTAAAAAGGCAACAACAAAATGCTGGGAATCCTCTGCAAATCCGGCAACGTCAGTGGAAAGACAAACATGCTTCGAGTTTCAGGTGAAAGACCCTTGATCAGAACTGGGAAACAGAAACAAGTTAGATACTATCTGTAGAGAAGATGCTGGATGAATGGGCAGAACGAAGGGAGTATCTCTGATAGGCTGACTGTCATTTACTCCATTTGGCAACAAAAATCGTTTTTTCTTAAAAGATATGTGTTCTTGAACATCTCCAGCAGGCCCAACTACACCAACGTAAGGAGAAAACGGACCCAAAATAACATGTGGGTGAGCGACCGATGTAGTCAGTTCTAGTACAGACAGAAGGAAAGGGGGGGGGGGAGGTATCTTAATTTGAACAATGCGATGCTGATTCCGGAAGACTGCACCATGCCCAGGCGCAACATGAAGGCGTTTCTCTTCAAAAGTGCGTTGAGCCCCGTTGTAGTTGTGCTGAGACCACAGACAGGACAGTCGGGTGAGGAGAGGGAAGAGGAATTAAAATAGCCACAATGAGAACTGAGGGAGGAGTGTTCTCCTGCGGACTGAACGCATGTCCTTCAGAAAGCAACGGTGACGCCTTGTGCAAATGTGCTCCCTGTTGTGTAATCACACAATAATGGAACCACAGGAATCTCACAGAATCCATACAGAAGGAGATCATTCGGCCTATCACGTGTTCTTCTCGGTTTATAACAAGATGCCTCATGGAATCCCACCTTGCAACACGTGGTCTGTAGCCCGGCTGGCACAGAATGAAGGGAAATTATCAGGAATTGAATGCAATCGAACACCAGGCTGAGTAGAGGGAGATTGGGTGGGTTATTGACAGGTGACAGAGGGAATCGATACCTTGTTCATAATCACACGGAAAACCATAAATGTGCGTGAAGGAATGGGTGCGCCAGTCACAGATGAACACGGGGACCTTGCAGTCGAACCGAAAACGAGACTAGGGCTCTGAATAAGGGGTAGAGAGCGCACCGTAGGTTCTTCAGGATGTTACCTTGGGTGGAGCGTTGAGGTGAATGTGCATAAGATGTGTTTGTTTTCCTTGGAGGTCGGAGGATGAGGGGGAACATAACAGAAGTGTATTAAACTACGAGTGACATAGATAGAGCATATAATCGGAAACTTTCCCGCATAGCCGATGTGTCCAAGACTGAAGGACGCAGGTTTTGCGTCGAGGGACCTGAGGAAGAACCTTTCCACCCAGAAGAACATTTGGATCGCCGACAAATTGAAGACTTGGAGCTAAGTGCTGGTAAACGGACTAGTGTAGACATGTACGATGATCAGCATGGAAATGGCGGACCGAAGGACCGGTTTCTATGGTGTATGACTTCAAGAATATTGTAAAAAATGCAAAATTCTGGATCTGAAATAAACCCAGAAAATGCCATAAAAACTCAACAGGTCAGGCAACATCTGTGGGAAGAGGAACAATCAATGTTTCGGTTCCTAGTCTCTTCGTCATGACTGCAATCTGCTTGATGTATCGTACATCAGCTGATGGGACATTAAACCTTGCTTATAAATGTACTGACGCCGCTGAGTCGTGATGGAGACCCTCGTCCAGACGGTCATCGACCATAATAAACAGCCGAAATCCCAAATGAATATACGCTGTGAAACAGATCCTCCTGTTTTCTGAACTTCTCTGCATCTTTTGTAGTTTCTTTACGTCTTTTACAAATCATGTTTCAGCCGATCTTTTCTGACATTTTGAAATACATCAATCTCTCTCTGATTCCTTCAGCTGTCAGTCACATAAATAATCAGGTGTTGAGGTCACCCCACTGATCCGTGTGCCGCACCACTCTTTACATCTTACCATGAACAAAAGTCTACTTTATGCCCTGTTTCTGTTTTCTGTTAGCCAAACAATTTTCTATTTTCGACGATATGTTACCTCCTGTTCCATGCGTTTTTGGACTTTGCAGAAACGTTAGGCTGACACAATATCAATGTCTCCTGGACTTACAACGAAAGTACATGCCTGGTTCCCCTTTGCCCACAGCACAAAGACCTCTAACAATTTGGTCAAACAAGTCCTTACCTACACAAATCCGTGCAGACTTTCTCCGATTTTCTTGGACTTTTGTACTTTTCCAGCTGTGAATTCCTCAAAATATCTTCCAGTATTTCCCTAATCACCGGTTTTAAGATAACTGGTTTCTTTTTTCCTGCTTTTTGTCCCTATGCATTTTTGAGTAAAGGAGTTGCGTTTACGATTTGCTCAATATCATGCATCTTCCCAGAGTCACGGTTATATTGGAGAATTCAAATGAACCCATCAATAATCTCACCAGCCCTTTCTTTTACGATATGGGCATGAAGTTTATGAGAACCCGAAGACATATCAGCCGGCAGCTCATTTCGCCAGTACCGTTTCCATGGTTATCAAAGTGTTTCCGATTTCTTCCTTCCTTTCCTAATTGCTTGAATATGTGATTGTAAAGTCCGTTGCAAAATATGAAAATATGTTTTTAATTAATCTTCCATCTCCATGTTTTCCACTATTAATTCACCAGATTCTTTCTCTTTCGAAGCAGATCTCGGTTTGTTAAGTTTTAAGTACCTTTACGTTGTGTGATTAAAAAAAAAATCTGTTCAAGCTTTCTCTCGAAATCCAGTGTTTCACCTCATTGATACCTCGGCGCTTATTATTTCTTTGAATACTTCAATCAATCTTTTAATCTATCACACTTAGTGCCATTTTATAGTTTTCCTTAACATTGATACAATCAACAACTGTGTCAGTAAATCACGGACAGAGAGATCTACCCTTGTAAATTTCCTTCTTGTTGAAATGCATCTACTTGTTGATTTCTAACAGTTTCCCTTAATGTCTGTCACTGAATCACAACTGACCCATAAGTTAACAAAACTTTCCGGTTGATTTTAACTAGTACTACTTTCATGCGCTGGCGATGGGAAAACATGTCAGAGGCAGGTTATAATTCAGATAAATACGTGGAAGGACAAAGATCGAGAAGGGGTAGTCCCTGTCAGTTGGCGAAATGTTACGTTTTCTAGTTTGAGGTATGGTTTACCAAGTGGATTTAAAACCGTCACTTCAAGGTGAATCAACGTCAGCCCAGTAGGAGACAGTAAAGCGGTGTCCACTGAATGGAAATGGGGAGATTTATGTGGAGACCACAAAGATATCAAATATGGAAGGCGGAAAATAATAATAAAAAAACAAGAAGCCAAGGAAATAGGAGCTCGAGTAGACAGCTAGGCCTCTCAAGCCTGCCTCGCCATTCGTTATTATCATGGTTCTTTTACGTAGGCCACTTCTGTGCTGGTTCGGCAATCCATCGATTTCTTTAACTTTGAAAAATTAAATATTGATGTTCACTTTAAATGTATCCAATAATTTGGCCTACACAATCATCGGTGGCGGAGATACGCCACACTCTGAAAGAAAAAAAAACAATCTACTGTAGATTTAAATGATCGTCAGTTTACTTTGTAGCTGTCTCTTTGTTCGAGACTCCACTATTCGTGATAACATCGCAACGTCTGCCTGCCCTGTCAATATCTCTACGGATATTCTATTATGGAATAAGATTACCCCTGATTCTTCTCACTTCAAAACAATATGAACTCAAACACTTTATCCTCCCTCTACAGGACAACCTGCTCATGCCAGAAACTTGCCTAGTGAATTTCCTTTGTCTGCCTCCAATGTCACAATGTTTTGACAAGAGGAACAGATTTGCACAATTCTTTCCAAAGCAGGAAGCTCCACACGCCGACTGAGAGCGCAACGCAGCACGAAGCTTTACGGAGTTCCGGAGGTGCAGAGATAAAATGGACGGCCAGGGACCAGTGATTATAATATGGTAAAAATGTTCATTAAAATTTCGACTGATTTTGCTCAACCTGAAGCCAGAGACTGACATCTGCACGGAGTAAATTACAGGAACATGATGTGCTGACGTTTTAGTAGTCAGAAGGAGAGGAGAAAGAGACACACCAGCCTGCTGGTCCCTGTATCGATGGACGAAAAACAATAACTGTGTCTGTCACTACAATCCACGGATGGACTTTTGGAATAATCCAGCGGAATACACTTTGTTGTTCACCTGCAGAGGGAAACAGGTATTTGTGTGGAAGCCCACGTCTCGAATGCCTTTCGGGGTGGCAGATACTTCGAACAAAGCAGTGGAGACCTTCGGAGACTGAGGGGTCATATGGGTTCCATCGTGGAACATCTGGATATCTTAATTTCTCTTTATTCTCTCCCGACATTTTCTCTTCAGTCAACGGTGGTTTTGCAAAAACCTTTGCTCACGTTTTACCTTATGGCTTGCTGAACTGAACTTTGAGAACTATTCCGAGTTTGGGAATTTGCCACACACACGCTTCAAGTTTAGTTTTTGGGGGTTAATGTTTAATATATAACATTTTTACTTTTAACGTTCTTACATTTTTACTTTTATTTTTCTTATTATCATAAGTAGTTATTAATAAAATAGTTTCTCCCACTTATACATGACTCGGTGTGTTCCTTTTGTTGCTGGTACGTAGCAGGTGACTGTGCTCAATTGTAAATGACGGTAAACAGGACCAGCCCAGCATTTATGTAAATAATCCGTGGGGCTTTAATTACAGTATTCTTCCTCGGCAAGATAGTCATGTCAGGGATGCGATGTAATGCATGGAGATCGCTGCAACAGTGAATTTGGAACAAGTTTGAAATCACCAGAAGAAAGAAAACACAATCAACCACCACAATCCCATTCAATCTGTCCAGCAGCTGCCAGTGGCTCTTACTTCCCGACAGCTCCTGTTCTTATCTACGATATTTACCACACGAAAATACAAAGAACAGAGGAGGATTGGGAAGATAACACGTCTGGAGATGTTTTCAAAGTCACGCGGCATATCGATTTGACAATACGGCACCGATGGCTCCAAACCTTGGATCTCAGCAACCGAAATTCTGAAATGCCTCAAACAGGAAGATGGGTTTCATTTCCTCGGTTACCGGGATTAACAATAGCTGCTGCCCAGGTTATAGCAATGCCCAGGTTCCCTGAACAACGAAAGGTGTCGATAATGGAAATAGTATGTCGAATTGTTGTTAATAACAATATAATTGTTTAATTAACTTAAGTGCACCAGATCTCATTGAAGCTGGCCATACATGTCAATTGATGGGTCTCTGATATACAAAAGCACTCACAGCAGAGGGATCAGTAAATGAAAATAGAAACAAACGTCATTATGGAAAGACACTGCAAGAATGTAACTGGCTGACAAGGTTTGTGATCGAGACAAGATGAGGATTTTTTTCCCTCTATTGGAAGGCAGACTTCCAGGGGCTTTTAACTGACCGAGAAGTTGAGTCAGTGACAATGGAACCTCGTTTTTCAGGTGCTGCAGCACAACGCACGCAGCGGTTATGGTTGTAAATTGGACACAATTAGATGGAAGTGGAAAGTGATGTTTTGGAGGGTTTACACCAAGATTTGGGCCGCATTTCCTGCTCTTATCGGACGAGATTCGTAAGGGAACCGGATTAGAGAACGGAAAGTGTCAACGTCAAGCTCTTCCTTTCTCAAAATCAAGCATATCCGAGGGTGACGTCACATTCGAGGTGTGGATTTCATTTCACGTGACGCAGAGTCCCCGATGTCCGGCCCCTTCGCAGATGCAACAGAAACTGAAAATCAGGACGATTTCCGCGTACAACTGGGAATTTTCTTTGTTTCAGGGAAGTCGGCAAGTTTCCTTGGTGAAAAGAGCATCAGTGAACCATTGAAAAGTAGATGAAAATACAATAGTCTGCGGATCAAACTACTTTTAATTTTCTGTGTTATATTTCTCCATCTGCAACAGTGGAAGTGAATCCCATGTAATACGGGTCAATAATCCTGTGGTGTAAGACTGGTAATACATTCATCATGTCGCTGGGGTGCCTTATCTACTGATCCATTTCTCCGAATCACACATTATTTACCGGAAAGTGAGAGCTGCAAAAAGCGAGCTGATTTTCAACAGCCTGTCAAGATTTCGGGTACGTTTGCGAAACAAACTGCAAACGTACTGTTTTCTAAATATTTATTTGAAAGCTCAGTTTTTTTTTTACAATGGAATAGTGATTCATTAACAGGGCTGCCCATTTGATGTGAACAGATATTTCACACCATTCTGCAACTCCTCTCTGAATTTCCTCTGTGTCAGTCCATAGATAGACGTGTTGGTGCAGGTACTGAAAAACTTCAACATAAACCAGAATTGCTGCAGGATATATATCAACGTGCTGAAATGTCAGTTTGTGTAGAAGTAGTTTTCCACTTGCCAATTCATAGAATGCACGACATTGGGCATCCACAACAATATGAGATTGGCTGATAGAGCGAACAACAAAATCATTGACTTTCTCCGGTTCTCCACCTCTGGATCCTTCTGATTGTCGCTGCTGCTCCGGAGTCCCCAGCGGACCCTATTTTCCACGAGGATATGCCTGGCGGTTACAGCATTGAACAGCAGTATTAAACCTATTGGTAATAAAGGAGTCGTTATACTGTTAAATAACTCTTAGGCTTTCCACACGGGTGACGTAAAGTATTCCGCCTTGGCGACGCAGCGCCATGGAACGTCATTAATGAAAACATAAGGATCCACCACAAAGTGAAATGGAACAGACTTGGCACAGCTGACTGCACCCACTGGTACCATCACCACGGTGGCTTTTCTGTCGGTGCAATATCTTTTTCGCAGATTTTCACAGTGGATTGGCGACAGAGCGATCGAAAGTGAAAGCGACCGTGAACCAAACGGAACAGTCGGTGGTTGCGACCCTCAGGACAAGTGTCACAGCACATACCGGACTTATGACCAGGCAATTAGCAAAGGAGTAGATAGAAATAATCTGCTCCACCGTAACAACAACGACAGCCACCATCAGGTCTGCTGCTGCCATGACCAGCAGGTAGCGAGTGATGTATTTGGAGAGACCACATTTTCCGCGGGACAGGATCACAATCGCCGTTAGATTAAGTGAAACAAGCCGCGAACATAAAGAGTTATTTCCAAATGGTCTCATACTGATTTGCATGACAAGAATAATATTCCTGATCGTGCCCCTGCCAGAAGTCGTTGTCCGGGTACCCGTGCGCCTGTCATGACCGAGATGGGATGTGGACGGTCGATCAGACTGACACTCCTCCAGGATAGAAGCTGGAGGCCTAGTTTTATTTTAAATAAGACCAGGGTGGCTCTGGCGGTTATGTTCACTGGTGAACACAGGGCCGGTACATTTGTATCTCGCCGCCAACATGAAGGGGTCTTGCACATTCCTTGTTGACTGAATGGGGTTGGCGACCTCCTGGAACGGAGCATGCATGGAGAGGTTTGTTTTAAATTCACTTTACTTGACGTTATTATAAAGTTATAAATGAATTAAGTTCTGTGCATTTTAATGAATCGTTTAGGATACAACCTTGAAGATATTTCACCTGATTAGGAGAGAAATTTGTAGACGGCGGAAAATACCAGCTGATCTCAACTGATATCAAGGGGCTTTCAGGGAAATTCGGTGAAAGGCTGTTCAGTGAAACGCACTCTCAACATCGCAGATAAGTTGAGTCGCCACTCGCAGACCGCTACACCTCTCGTGAAAGAGATGCCATCAAGAAGTCTCGGACGTGGGGAACCATAGGATGGCCATTTTACTGGTTTGCGTGGACACCAATTCACTGGTGCCTAGTAGGTGCAGAGGAGACGGTGCCGACTCAATTGTGATCCGGCCCAATGAAAAAATATGTGAAAGAATGTGTTCAATCAACATCTGCAAGAACGTAAAAGTGATGTCTCAGCGTTAAGGTCAACGTAATCAGTAACATTTTGCATAGATAGCGAAAGTGGAAAACGAGAAGAGAAGCACCCAATCAACTCATGGATCAGGACAGAAATTATATTCCTTCTCCTTTAGGGCAAACGATCTGAAGGTCGCGCTGAAAAGGACAAAGAGTCAGTGGCGGGGAAACGACTGCAGGCTCTGCTTCGGGGACCAACCAGTTTTTGCTTGGACAAGCACTGATAGTAAGAGACAGAAATAATTTTTGAAGCAAATTTTCTTCGATTGGCCCCATTGCATTCTTCAGCTGTCAGGGAAGAACCAAGAAAAGTGTTTATATTTTTTTGGTCGATTATTAAGTGGCGATTACCAAGGTAACATGCAGGAAAAAAATCAAAATACAGGTACTTCCGAAGGTGGTAACGTCGGTAATTGGACGGCAGTTCAAAAGAGCGGTGAAAGTCCATCAGCATTTGTTCTCTGACAGACAACGACTGTTTGTTATTGCCGCAAGTGTAGCTCCGCTGTATAAGGAAGGTGGGAGGCAGCATAAAGGAAATTACAGACCTATTAGTCTGACATCGGTGGTGGGAAATTTATTAGAATCGATCCTCAAGGATGAGGTTATGAAATACCTAGAGGTGCAAGGCAAGACAGGTCCAAGCCAACATGGTTTCGTGAAGGGAAGATCCTGCCTGACCAACCTATTGGAGTTTTTTGAAGAAATCTCAGGTTGAGTGGATAAGGGAGAGGCGGTAGATGTTGTGTATTTAGACTTTCAAACGACCTCTGACAAGGTGCCGCACAAGAGACTGATTAATAAGATGAGAGATCATGGAAACACAGGTAGGATAACAGAATGGGTGGAGCATTGGCTGGTTGGCAGGAAGCAAAGGGTGGGAATAAAGGGATCCTGTTCTGGTTGGCTACCGGTTACTAGTGGTGTTCCTTAGAGGTCGGTGTTGGGGCCGCTTCTTTTTACCCTGTATATTAACGATTTGTATGATGGAATAACTGGTTTTATTTCGAAGTTTGCGGATGACACCAAGATAGGTGGAGGAGTAGAGAGTATTGAGGAGACAGGAAAGTTGCAGAAAAACATATTATTTATGTTTTAGAAAAATTAATTAAATAAAAATGGCATATGAGATTCAATGTTGAGAAATGTGCAGTTGTACACTTTGGAAACAGAAGTAAACGGGCAGATTATTACCTAGAAGGGGAGAAAATTCGAAGTCCAGAAGTACAAAGGGAATTGGAGGTACTCGTGCAGGATACCCTAAAGGTTAAAGACCAGGTCGGATCGGTGGTAAAGGAAGCGAATGTTATGTTGGCATTCATTTCGAGAGGTATAGTGTATAAAAGTAAGGAAGTGTTGATGAGGCTCTACCGGGCAATAGTGAGGCCTCATTTGGAATACTGTGTACAGTTTTTTGGCCCCTTATCTTAGGAAGGAGATGCTGATGTTTGAGAGGGGATCAGAGGAGATTTACGGGGATGATTCCCGGAATGAAAGGGCTTACATATGATGAGCGATTGTCGGCTTTTGGACTGTACTCACTGGAGTACAGAAAAATGAGAGGGGACCTCATAGAAACATTTAAAATGTTGAAAGGATTGGACAGAATCGATGTGGCCAAGCTGTTGTTCCTTGGTGGGTGAGTCTAGGACCAGAGGGCACAATCTTAGAATTAGAGGGTACTGGATTAAAACCGAGATGAGGAGAAATTTCTTTAGCCAGAGGGTAGTGAATTTATGGAATTCCTTGCCACGTATGGCAGTGGATGTTAGCTCATTGGAGGCGTTTAAGGAGGAGATAGATAGACATCTAATTAGTTAAGGTATCAAAGGATATGGGGATAAGGCCGGAAATTGGGGTTAGAATAGATTTTTCCCTCTCATTGCCCCCTTTTCTCATTTCTTTTTCTTTTTTCCCCTTTTCTTTGGAGCAGACTCGATGGGCCGAATGGCCTAATTCTGCTCCCCTGAGAACTTGGGTTATTGCTGTTCATCTGATACTTAAACGACATGGACGTTCCTGGAGACAGTACAATTGTGATTCCCTAGCATTGGGAAGAATATTACCAGGATGATACTAGACAGCAGGAACCTGAATCACATGGAGAGAACTGTAATTATGAGAATACTTTGTGGCCTAATCGAGCTCTGACAGGACTTTCCCCTGTGCTCTTTGTTCGCCCTCAGTAAATTTTCCTGGGACTGTCGAGATCAAATATGGGTATCAATGTACAGAGAGGACTCAGCAGCGATCAGCAAGCGTGGGAATAACCACAGAATATGTCGAAGCGGAAGGTTACCGACAGTGCGCTTTGTAATCATACTTAAACATATCTGGTATTCGGCAGAATTAATAAAAACAACAGTAAATTTGCGTTTTCTGTTTAAATTCATTATAAAGGAATTCTGCAAATTTGTTGAAAATATCGTTCATTCATTCAGAATTTTTGAAATAATGAAGTAACATAAATTACATTTAAAATAAGATAAAGAACAGAATGTCTTTGTGATGTCTGCTGAATGAGATGATGCACTGAACAGAGGAACCGGCGACAAAGACACGGAGACTTTACGTTGCAGTAAGCGCAATATAGTGACGGATCCATTGCAATAACAGTCAGATTGAATACCTTACCAGGAAAACCGACCGCTGCAAGTATAAGATAATAAATGCTCGTTCTGTAATAAATTACTGGATATATCATTTCAAGCAGAGATCAGTTGCACAGAACGTTCCAAGTGCCCACATCACAGATTCAAGGATCTCTTATACACCAGGCGGAACGCTAGTTTAGCGGATTCGTGCCCTGCTCAGCAACGTTAGCCACAAACCACTGAACAGACGCTAGCGATGAGCTACCTTTACTCATTTTGTCACTATGTCATATAACTAAGTCTTCGAGGGATACTACAAGCAAATTTCTTTGACGTTGTTTCGGTTCGGGACAGATTTTCAGAGGAGAACGTTGCAATGCTATTTCCGTCTCAGGAATATTTAGCCATTTAAACAAAATGTTTATATGGATATTTCATATTTCACCAGACTCGCGCCATCCCCTTCAATTACACCGTCGGCATATCACATACAACGTAAAACAAAGAAGGGGGTTTAATTTCGCTGGTGAAATGAGGGGGACAATCCTTCGGGGAAGGCAAAAGTTCAGCAGCCAATATGTTTCTCTGAAGGAGTTAGTGGTGGAAACTATAGCCACGGGTGGTTGAGATGTACAAAAACAAATGTTTATCTATGCCTCTGGTACCAGTAAATCCGGACCAACATGAAAACCGCCTCCGACGTAAAGCACAGGAAACCTGCTGTCGGTAAACCGACTACAGTTTGTAGACAGGCGGAGAGCAGTGCTGGAGAACACAAAATAGCAATGCGGCCTTTTCTATTCGAAGAAGTACGAAGTGTTGCATTTTGGAAAATAAAATCAGGGTAGGACTTTTACAATAAATGGCCGGGCTCTGGGGAATGTTGTGGAACAAAGGCACCTAGCAGTACAAGTCGATAGTTGTCGGAAAGCTGCCTCACATGTCGACAGGGAGGTGAAGAAGGAACTTGTCACGCTGGCCTTCCTGAGGACGTGCATTGAGTGTTGGAATTTGGACGTTAATGTTGTAGTTCGAAAAGACGTTGCTGAAACCGCACTTGGAGTGTTGCGTACAATTTTGGTCGCCCTGGTATAGGAAGGACATAATTAATCTGGAAAGAATGCCGAGAAGATTTAATATAATGTTTCCAGGACTCGAGGGCCTGCGTTACAGGGCGTGGTTGGGCAGACTTGGACGTTATCTTTGGACGTCGGAAACTGAGGGGTGACATTATATAGGTGTATAGAATCATATAACTGGAATACAGAGAGGGTGGATGCACATAACCTTTTTCCCATGGAAGGGGAATTAAAAGTTATTCAGCATAGGTTTAGGGTGATGGATTAAAGGTTCAAAAGGGACTCGATGAGCATTATTTTCGCACGGAGGGTGGTGGGGATGTGCAACGCGCAGCCAGAAGAAGTGGTTGAGGCAGGTAATATAACAACATTTAGAAGACATTCGGATAACTGCATGGAAATGAGAGGTTTGGAAGGATATGGGGAAAACGCGGTCAAATAGTTCTAGCTTGGTGGACACCATGGTCTGCATGGGATTAGTTGACCCATGGGACTGTTGCCACGTTGTATTAATCTGTGACGCTGAGCATCGGAGCTTGCTCCTTAAAAGGCCTGTCCAACTCATTTCGCATCCATGATAGCTGATGCAGTCTTTAGTGTAGTTTCTATTTTTGAATCATTTCATTATGTGCATTTTCTTCAGCAGAATTCTGCACGTTCGGATTCCGTCTGAAATTCTTCCACGTCATTCCTGTCCGAACACATATTTCACCCCACGGCCCCAACCCTAATCCCACCTAACACCACATTCTGACGCCGATGTACTTCTCCCCACAAACGGCATTGTGTCTATAATAAAGTTCGTTTCCCATTTTTTGCACATGGAACAATTTCTCATGACATTATGGTGTCACCAGGCTAAACGTTTAAAAGTATTGTCAATCACAGGCACACTAAATACAAATATTAAATGATGATGGATATTTCTTGCGTTGATATTTTAGGGAATACCAGGCTTCATTTACAGTCTCCATTAAACCATTCGCTTGATTCTCCATGAGCCCATTTCACATAGTAGATCTCTCGTCACCTCTCGTCTGACGTGACATTTCGGGCCTATTTGGCGCAACATTCCCTTCGCGTTTTACAATTCATTCATGAACCTAAATACATTGTACGTTTGGATTCTGTTAGAATGCACCCTGCATCTGATTGATCGGCTTCCTTTTACATTTTCCTTTCAGCCAGTCCGCCACGATTCTCGCATCCCTTGTGCAATCCTTGCTGATCCTGAAATCACTCCTGGGGACATTGGAGCATTCACCATTGATACTATTAACACGACGATTTAACTCGTCAGCCCTCACAGATTAGTCGAGCAGAAATGATATTGGGATTAATGCAAATGAGAAGGTAAACATTTTGGAGTTTACTTGTCGATAGAATTCTCGACTTTATCCAGAGGACAGTTGGAACCATAACTTTCCCTCTGTGTACATTAACCGGAGTGCTTCATCATCTGCTCTTTACTCTGAACGCTCTGTATACATTTCTCTTCTCATTCTTATTGTCAATTGATGAGTTATAGGGAGAGATTCCCAGGCAGGGCATTTACTCCTTGAAATGTAGGAGACGAGGGACACCTCCTAAAAATGTTTCACATTATGAGAGGCATAGGGAAAGTGGGCGGTAACAGTCCTTTCCCCAGGGTAGGGGAGTCCAAAATTGGGGGGGGGGGGTTTAGATTTAGAGGGAAAGGGGAAAGATTTAAAGGAACTTGAGGGACAACCTTTACACGAAGAGAGTAGTGAGTACATGGAATGAGCTGCCAGAGGAAGTGGTTGAAGCAGGTACAACAGTATCATTTAAGAGTAACTTGTACTGGAGAGTGTGCGAAGAGATTCACGACGATATTGCGTGTGTAGGAGGACTTTAGTTGTCGGGAGAGAATGGATGGGCTAGTCTTGTTTACCATGGAGTGATGGAGGCCGAGGGGTCATCTGACAACGGGATATAAAATTAAATTTAACAGAGGCAAGGTAGGTAGAACATTGTTCCAAAGGCACAGTTATGTATTAAAGAGACATAGTCTAAATGTGAAAGATAGGCGCTTTAAAGGGGGCGTAAGGGGTATTCAGACAAACACATCCATCGGAAATGCAGAGAGGTGTACATTCATACTGTGGGCAAATGGGATTAGTGTAGATTGACAAAAAGGACAGCATGGTCGTGGTGGGCCCAAGGGCTGTTTCTGTCCTGCAAGAATCAATGACATGACTCTGGAACGCAGTGGAAACTCTGGTCATGCATGCTGATGGATTCAAAGGGTATACTGCGGGAAATGTCACTTCAGACTTGACTATTCCCTGCTCATCGCGGTTCAATGCAATCCTTGATTTTGTTGTCAATTATGTTATAACCTGGCGAAATGCATCGTAATTCATTAAATATGGGCCATTGTCTCCCGGCAGGACGTCAAAGCTGCAACTATAGCCACGTGATCCAGCATGTTCTAGATGACCCATTTACAGTATCCATATCATTCCATTGTTTGGGGGTGACTCGTGTTCAATGATGAACAGACTGCGATTTCCGCGCAGCACGATCTGAATCTCGGGTTACACAGGGACCTCGTCCTACCGCTACCGGTTGCGACAAGAATGTTGACAGGCTGACACGGGGACAATAAAAAACATCATCTTCACTGTCAGCCAGAAAACTTGTAGTGAAGCCACCAGTTCCCCTCCCAACACAGCCTGTTCGTTGACAGAGCAACAAAAAATGTTTGGGGCTTAACTACATGAGAACGGACAAATCAGCAGGCAATAAGGGAAAGAGTAAAATTGACAGCGATGCTTGAGGAAGCAATTGCAAGGCTGAGGCCGATTGTGTACCTTTACAGAACAGTGGCACAGTAGCGCAGATAGAGGAGATGCTGTCTACCGCTCAAGAGACTCGGACACGATCCTAACATCCGGTGCTGACTGTGTGGACTTCGCATCTTTATCCAGTGAAGGCGAAGGTTCCAGGTTACTCTGGTTTCAATCCGCATCATCGTGTTGGTTGGTAGATGAATTGACCATCATAAAAAATGCGAAGTGCGCAAGTGAGTGGTGAAAAGTGGCGAGAGTTGTTAGGAATTTGAGAGATGAGGTGGGGCGGTTGCGGCGAACAGGCCCATTGTCGCAGGGACAGAGACCACTGCTGGTTGAACACTGTTCTATGTGGTGGCGAGATTGCACGACAGCAAATGCTAACGAGATCCAGAAACTCCTCCAATCGCTTCCATTCCCACCATCAATGTTCGCTTATAATGCTGAGACTCTTAGACACCATCCTACTTGTTCTACATCCGATGATAGCAATCATAATTTACCAAATACACCCGTACTCTACAATGACACACTTGCAGCGTGGCGGTGAAGTACAAAAGCCCAAATCTCCAGGGCAGAAACCAAGGCTTCGTCTACTGCAGCAACATTTTATGATGACGTTAATTTGTACAATCACGTTTTGTGGTAACACGAATTGTTAAAATCGCGGCGCTGAAGACTCTTGCAACCCGGCTTTATCCTGCAAGGCCGCGGTTATAGACTAAAACCGGGAGTAATGAAAAATACAATGTTCTTCTATCAGAGTTTCCGGTCCAACAAACAACAGGGTCATTCCATATACCAGGATTGGACTATACTACAACCACTGAGTACTGCACTAGCAGGAAGCGCGTACTTCACTGCACGGAAACAACAGTGTGGGACAGGACACAGACTTGTACAGCAAAGACCTTGCATGTACTGTGGGAATACATCTCAGATTCAACATAATGCTGAAGTGAATCCATGGGTTTATGCAAACTTCAGCGGTATTCAGCATGGATTGAGAGAGACTTCTGTCTCAACATCTCAAGCACACGAAAGGACATAGACTGGTACCTCATCAATATAATACATTCACAAACAGGTAATGAAGCACACACGGCACTGAATGTTATTGTTGGGAAATTAATATACCAGCAGCCCTGACATGTAAAAAACGTGCAACGTGGCACTTAAGGACAATGAGGCAATGAGACAGGCACATGATCAGTCATGCAACGGAGGCATATTGATCAGTCATGCAACGGAGGCATATGGACCATGAACAGCAGAACTGATTAATCTAATTGAGCATCATGACAGACACGAAGAGCCTATTCCTGTGTTGCATTATTCATTGTTTTGTGTTCCATGTTCATATTCCTATCAACCCTTCCCCAGAATCGACAACTCATCTGCACAGTAAGTATAGTTTACGGTGAATAATGTGGTCTAACTACAGTTTTAAGTGTGATACATTTATGTAAGAAGGGCAGCAAGGGTAAGATTTGTCACTACATGTCTGTGAGAAGAACATCAGTGATGAAGATGTTCTTAGAAGAAATCATGAATGGCAGGATTAATTGTTATCGAAAAGGGCAGGAATTAATCAAAATAGTTCTCAATGAATTTGTGAGGGGAGATGCCGCCTGACAATGTGAGTGAGTTGTTGAACAGGTGACAAAAGAAATTGACGCTGCAGTGCATTTTATTCCGACTATATGGACTTCAGTAACATATGTAATAAGAACCCACACGAGAGGTTAGTCCAAAACTTCAGAACGCACGACATCCAAGGCAAGTTTTTAACTTGCATAAAAATTTGGCGTCATGATAAAGGTTAAACAGTGATTACGAATGGATATTCTTGTGGTGGGGATGCTTATGACCAATGGTGACCCGCAGGATTCGATGATACGACCCTTCATGCTTGTGATTAAACATTAATGATTTGGCTAGGGACGTTGGTAGTGTTATTAAAGGTTGACGTGAAAATAAAGAGTCCTGTTGATAGTGAAGGGCACTGCAGTGTCCACAGGACGCTGCTCATTAAAGAGAGGCAGATAAAGCAAGAAATTAGTCCCGCAGAAACATTAATAGCAGGCATCGGTAGCCTGTATAAATCTGCAGAAATATGGGTTGGGTGCAGTTAATATGGATTTGTTGCGGACTGAGAGAGGACAAATTATAATCAGATATCACAGTTTCAAAATAGGGTCGGCCATTTAATTCAGAGATGAGACGTTTTGTTTCTTTTTTAGACTGCCTCAAATCATTGGTCCATCTTCCTCAAAGATCCTCCGTCAGGACTGAGAAAGTGAGAAAGCATCTTAATACAGGTAACGGGGAAAATCGGGAAGGCTTTGGCTGATCTAAGAGACAGCGAGTGGCACTAGTATGCTGAGAGTAATATTTAAGGCCGCACACTGTATTGCTAGTGGAGTATAAGTTGGGAACTTAGCAGGCTGTGTGACGACGGTACTACAGTCATCGAAGTAGACATTCATCGACATCGCAACTGGGCAGACCAAATTATCTGCAACAGTGTTGAGGACGAATTTTAGAGAGTCTCTTTGATAAATATCTCAATAGAACAACGAGTGAACAGACGATTTTATATCCAGATTGTGTAAAAAGAGGTGGTTAGTGACGATGGTTTTGGATAAACGTCATTGGATAAAGTGTAATAATGCTCGTGCCTCTCGCTGTCTCTTAGGTCTACACGAACTGATTTTACTTCTTTGCTTTTTGAATTAGAATATTTCCTCTCCTTTCCCCAGTCCTCCCGTCGGTGCCTCTTCAACGAAAAGAAATAAATCTTTGTTTTTCTGCTTTATAACTGGGACCCTAACTCCTCATATTGTCTCCGGGAACTTATTCCTTACACTGCGTGTTCCATATCTTACAATGACAGCTGGATCTGTGGCCCCATACTGGGAGGTCCTCCAACCACGTGGAGATGTCGCTACACCAGACAGAGGGCAAGTAAACATTTATGCTCGTGGCTGCAAATGTCAAACTCTTTCTCCCTTCCCATACGGCAGGAGAGCTCCACAACATCCGTTCCACTCCATCAAATGATTGGACATTTTCACTCTGGTGTGTAAATGCCTGCTGAATGTATGCTTAGTGAGAATTTTGTACACAAGGAATGAACGTGATTTAATCCAGTCTGAAACCAGTATCTTAAATCAGAACAAAACAGACATCGAAGGTAAGGGATATGAGTTAGCAATGGAAATGAAAATGTATGAATGAAAATGAGCAAGGATTCGCACACAAGGAATTGTAAGAAAATGCGCAAGCAATCCACGTTACACCAAAAGGAAAGAGAAAATATGACCCAACAATGGCTGTAAAAAGTGGATAAATGGTCTCCAAAGTTGCTCTCAAATCTTCTTGAATTAATGGCCAATAAAAGCTTTACATTCCAAACTATTGTTAACATTCATGGAATCATCTGCAGGGATGAACAACTGTCTCTAATTGCCAACACATTTTAACCTTTCCTTTTGTTTTTCTTCAAAGCAATAGGCCTGACGACGGGAGAAACTTTATTCAGCACAGGACCTCGGCATTGGTGGGGAAAAGGAGAGTAAAATAATGTGGGAAAATCAGCCAAAATATTACAGTCGACTGCAAAAATTACCCCGAGTTTGCAAGAAGATAGTTGAAGTTAGTATGTGTCATTTCCAGCTTGAGATGAGAGATGAAGACTGACGTTCTGGTTTAAAAGGAAGGGAACGTTCATGTTGATGTGAGATGGCAGAGCAGGTTTGAGGGGTCGTGTGGGCTACACCTGCCCTTCGTTCATTATTTCACGAAACCGGAGACTAGGTCGTCTGCTCTGATCAGAAACGCTTTCTTGTTCGTAACTGTTCATTCTACCCCGTTGTTTCAACTTGTTTTACGGTTATCTCTTCCAATAGTTTTAACTTTATTGTGGATTCACATGAGCAAGAGCATTAATTTGTTGTGTGAAGCAAAGATGAAAATGTCGCTGAAAATAATTCCACACGCTCTTCACTTTAACGAATGCTGCTGTTTCTATATTTTCCCAAAAGGGGAAACCTGTCAAGAAACCCTCAATCAGCGCTCACTCTACTAAGCTTCAGTCGATACAAGTGTAAACTCTCCATCTTTGGCTCCAGAATATGTATCAAAGTTGTCGATGAACATGTTTGATAGAGTGGACATGAAATCGCAACTTTAAGGGGCTGTGCAAAAACACAATTACGGTTGTTTTATCCGACAGATATATAATATACCGTCATACAGCTTTCCCCGTTACATGTGAAAATACAAGAATAGTCATAATGGCGAAAGAAGAACCTTTCCAATCATAAGATTAAAGTGAATTATTTCCGGTGATAAAGAAAAAGTAACCCAGTAATCCTCAGAGCAAATCCAATGTAATGGCGTAAATATGCAAAGGCTGGAATCTGAAATCTAAATGAAACAAATGCCGGGAATATTAAGCAGGGCAGGTAACATCTGTGGGGAGAGAAACAGAATTTACTTTACAGGTCGAAGACCCTTCAACAGATCACGGACGCAGACGCAGATACTGTATTTACCCATCCTAATGCAGCTGCTCCACCTGCGTATTCAAGAGT
The DNA here is from genome assembly GCF_009764475.1 of Pristis pectinata. Taxonomy (NCBI): domain Eukaryota; kingdom Metazoa; phylum Chordata; class Chondrichthyes; order Rhinopristiformes; family Pristidae; genus Pristis; species Pristis pectinata. The sequence goes on from NW_026262463.1 coordinate 54,666, forward strand.
GTGGATAGGTTTACCTCATGCCACGAACTCACTCGTGGAGAAAAACGAGGTCGATAAGAAATAGAATATACTCCATCTCCATCCCCCCAACGAAATCATTAGTCTTTTATGTCGTATTGTGAGGGAGAGGTTTGCTTTCATGGCAGTCCTTCCCACGATACACGTGGTTCTGCAAAACATGACCAGTTCTCAGTCAGACCAGGGTTTTTTTGCCAGCTGCAGTACATTTCAGTTGTATTATGGACCGCGAGTTTCCTCAATGAATAAGTATGACAGAACATGTTGTGCAGTACTTTTATGGAATCCGACATATTCTGGATCACCTTCCGCGAAGCTAACTTTCCTTTCCTATTAAGTTTCACCAGTTGCCACAAAGGATGTACACTCAAGTTCCAGAGATTGATGCTCGAGTGATTTGGAATGTAAATCTGCCAATGTAACAATCAAATCGCCGGCACCGAATTCGGTGATCCGGATTCCCACATTAACCCAATGATTTGAAAGATAATTCTGCCATTGGAATAATCACAGCATCGCCATTGAATTCGTTGGCTCAGCTGCCCTACTTAACTAAGTTAATGTTGCTGCCTTTGGTGCAAATAACACGCCGTTGATATTCATGCACATGACTACATTGATTTATGCGACAATTACTAAACGTGCGAACCTTTCAGATCATTTAGTTAACCTCTCAACAAACATTGCAATTCGACATGTCTTTTATATGCAAAACCGCCCATTTATTGTAAACAGATACTTCATTCCATTCTTCAGCTCCTCTCTGAATTTCCTCTGTGACAGTGTGTAGATACACGTGTTCGTGCAGGTACAGAGAAACTGCAACATGAGCCCGAACTGTTGCAGGATATATGTCGGGGTATTCAAATATCTGTCTGTGTAAAAATAATTTTGAACTTGCCAGTTCATAGTAAATACAATAAAGGGCAGCCACAGCAACACAAAATTGGCTGATAGGGCGAACAACAAAATCATTGATTTCCTCCGGTTCTCCACCTCTGGATCCTTCTGATTCTCGCTGCTGTTCCGGAGTCCTCGGCGGACTCTGTTTGCTGCCACAATATGACTGATGGTTAAAGCATTGAACAATAGAATTAAACCGATTGGCAACAAAGGTGTGATGATACTGCTAAACATCTGGTATGTTTTCCACACAGGTGAACCGAAGTACTCAGCGCTGTCGACGCACCGCCATGGCACATTGTCAATGATAACGTAAGGTTCCACTGTAAAATAAAACGGAACACACCTGGCACAGCTCCCTGTACCCACAAGTACGATCACCATAGTCGCTGTTCTCTCGGTGCAATATCGTTCGCGCAGCTTTTGACTGCAAATTGCAATACAGCGATCGAAGGAGAACGCCACTGTGAGCCAAACAGAAGAATCCATGGTTGCGAGCCTCAGGACAAGTGTCACAGCGCAAATCGGAGTAATATGCAAGAAAGGGGCATAAACGTAAATATTATTAATCTGCTCGAGTACAACAGCAATGAGAACGCCCATTAAATCAGCTATTGCCATTCCCGCCAGGTAACGGGTTATGCATTTGGAGAGTCCGCACTTTCCCCGAGAGAGGATCACAATCGCCATTAAGTTAACTGCAAGGAAGAAAAAGAGTGTTAGTTACCAGCGCACCGAACCTGATCGGTTTTCCTTCATTTGCATGCGGGGAAATGCGCTGACCCCTGCTGAATGGCTCCCATTCTTCTGATCCTATACTGACTGAGGCTGGATTAGAATCGCAGAGTGGAAATCCAGTCAATCGGGGCTCCGCAGCTGCACTCCAACTGGGACACAACGGCGGACCCGGGTGACATTTGCGTCCGCAAATTTCCCAGCAGTTTACAGCAGCGACTCTAAAGTCCACCACATACTTCTCAGTGAGCGGCTGCTCGCCTCAGTAATGGAGACTTAGCCCATCATGGAAACCGTGAGTGCTGAACGGAGCGTTGGTGTTGGTAATAAAATTGACTCAAAAATACTGTTTCTTCAGGCATAACATTTGGGAGAGGAACCACGGATTTAAAATTAAAACTAGAAAAAGAAGGCCCAAAGCCACAACGGAACATTTTTGATGTTTTTGAGGAAATTGAAAAGATATTGAGACAGATATATCGAAAAAGAATTCTCATTTGCTTTCTTTTTGTGATTTAAGAAAAAACTGCGTGTCACTGATAAACCAGAAAGCTCAATGAAAGAGCCGTGGCGACCGTAAGGGTGTTTTCTTCGTTGCTGAAAAGTTCAAAGTCTCTGTATTGATGCAAACCCAGACCTAGAACAATACAGACCGATCATTCTTCGGAAACTACAACAAGGTAAGATGCTGGAACAATATCAATATCAGCACTCAATTTCTATGATTGACAGAAGAACCAGACATACAAGCGATGAATAATATCTCAAAAGAACATATACGTGAAACCTGCTCAGTCTGAAAGCGCTGCTCAGACGAAGCAGCGTCTGTAATGGGTTTCAGGGCGACTATGCTGCACTGCGGCAGGTACAGTGAGAAGGAAGCGTACACAGAATAGCCAGCTCCGGTACCTTACCAGCAATCCCAACAGCTGCAAGAATAGGATAGAAACTGCTCGCTATGTAGAAAATTGCTGGGTATCCCATTTTCTGTGTGAAGAAGGGACCATCTGCTCAAAATGTTCCAATTAGCGAGATGTTACCGTGATTGGTTTGAAAGCTCTTATACAGGAGAGGAAAGTGTACTCTGCCAATTAATGTGACAAACTCATTCGTCATATAAGTCACACCCCACTGAACAAACAGTTAAGGTGAACTCGTTTTTATGCATTGTGTCATCGTGCAATGAAAATTGCTCTTCGAGGAAATTACAATAACTATGGTTTTTAATATTGTTTGTTCACGTTTTCAAAGGAGAATGATGCTCATTCCATTTCTCTCACACAAGATTTGAGCTTTTAAGTGGAACAATTCTTCAGCTCAGAAGTTTTGCAACATGGACAATCGTCTTCAAATAAGCATTATTTGTAACAGTAGGCGCAGCACATTAAGATTCTCAAATTCAGAAAGGGAATTTAGTTTGGCAGTTGAAGGGGGATACGTTTTCCTGCAAACGGAATATTCAGACCTCCCTTTTGCCTTCGTGTGGGATGAGTGTGACAAGAAATAGTCACAACGGATGATATTTAACTGGATAAACGATTACTGTGTTTATTTACTCTAAATACATCCACACAGTCGCACAGATCTGGAGGTCATCTGTGACGAATGTAAGGAAGCTGTTTCGCGAAACTAGCTGCAGCATATCGACAGATTTAATACCGTCATTTTAAGCCCTGAACGTGCTCCGTTCGACATGAAGCATCCGGACCTCCCTCCACCACCCCATCTGGCATCCGTGACATCCGGAGAAGTACGTGGCTTTTCAGATAGTAATCGCTATCGTTTAGCTCGCATTCCCATGATTCCAAACAAACTCATAAACAAACTCCCAGCCATAGGACTCAACACCTCCCCCTATAAGAGGATCACTGACTGATATAAGGATATAAGGACATCAACAAGGATATCATCTGATATAAAGATATCAACAAAGCGCAATCAGTAAGGATTGGCAGCAACATCTTCGCCACGATTATCCTCAAGACTGCTGCCCCACAAGACTGCGGCCTCAAGCACTTGCTTTCCTCTCTATACACAAACGAAAATGTGGCCAGATTCTGCCATAACTCCATCCACAAGTTCTCAGATGACACCGACGGATCAGTTGGATCTCACACAATGTTGAGGCGGAGCACAGGAAGGAGATTGAGATCCTCGTAGCATTTTGTTAATACCATTCCCTCAACGTCAGCAAAGCAAAAGAGCTGGTCACTGACTTCAAAAAGCGGGGTGGAACGGACACCCCTGTATTTAGCAATAGGGCTGAGTTAGTGATGGTTAAGAGTTTCAAGTTCCCAGGAGTAAATATCAGCAACAGCTTGTACTGGTCCAAATGCGTAGACCCTATGAACACAACCAGCACCTCTACTTCCTCCGAAGGATCAGAGAATTCTGCATGTTCCCAGCGATACTCACCAATTTTTACCGATGCAACATAGAACGCATCGCATCCGGATGATTTGGGATGGCAACTGCTCTGCCCAAGACCGCAAGATATTGCGCAGAGTTGTGGACAAAGTTCAGTTCATCACGAAAACAAGCCATTCCTCTATTGACTATTTCCACGTTTCCCGCTGCCTCAGGAAAGCAGCCAACGTTATCAAGGACCACTCCCACCCACATTCTCTCTTCTGCCCCCATACATCCGGCAGAATATATAAAAGCTTGAAAGCAGGCACCTCCAGGCTCAAGGTTACATATTCTGCTGTTATAAGACTCTTGAACAGACCGCTTGTATGCTAAAGGTGAACTCTTGACACAGGATATTCTGTAGATGCTACAATCTCGAGCAACACACATAAACTGCTGGAGCAAATCAGCAGGTCAGGCAGCATCAATGTAGGAAAACAGTCGACGTTTCTGGTCTCGACTCTTCATCGGAACTGGAAAAGAAGAGGGCAGAATACAAAATAAAAGGCTGTGCGGGGGGGGGGTGAAGGGGAGGTGCACAAGCCAGCACTTGATAGGTGTCCAGGTGGATGGGAGAGGGGGAGAAAAGGGAAAGATCTAAGAAGCTGAGAGGTGACAGGTGGAAGCTGGAAGCCATGTGGATCAAGATGGCGACGGAGACAAGTGCCCAGAAGGAAGCGAGTCTGGGTGAGCACATGGTCGAAGAACCGGAGAGCAGCAGAGGTCACAGAGGGCGAGCAGTGAGAGAGGGTCTCACAAAACTCCCTGTCGACGAGAACAGGAAAACTTCTTCAGAGTAGGCAGGCCTCGAAGGGACTTCCCAGTGGAGCAGCAAAGCGGAGACACAAGGAAGTCTGCACATGCTGGAGCCTGGAGCAACACCCACACAAACTGCTGGAGGAACTCAGCTGGTCAGGCAGCATCAATGTAGGGAATGTCGACGTTTCTGGTCTGGACCCTTCATCTGGACTGGAAAGGAAGAGGGCAGAATCCAGGATAAAGTTGTAGGGGAGAGGAAGGATCACAAGCTGAGTGTTTAGGTGAGAGAGGGACGCTGGGTGGGTGGGGGGGGGGGAGGAACGAAAGGGAATGATGTAAGAAGCTGAGAGGTGATAGATGGAAGCTGGAAGTCATGTGGCACAAGATGGGGGGGGAGACAATCTACCTCGGCGCGGGCCTTGCACCTTATCTGTCTATCTGTACTGCACTTTAGCTGTACTTATAACACTACATTCCCCGTTCGGTTATGTTCTTCCCTTTGTACTACCTCGAAGCACTTCTGTTTCGGAATGATCTGTATAGATGGCATTCAAAACAAAGTTTTTCACTGTATCTCGGTACATGTGGCAATAACAAACCAATTTCCAATCACCTTTACGTTTTGCAGAGTTTACAAGCTCTGAATCTACCACAATTTATGTTACGTCTTTTCCTGTCTGGAGCAAGACATCGGCTATAAGAGATGATCTATCCACGGATTCTTACGCCACAGGCGACATAGTTTTGTTATTTGATTTAAGGAGCTTTGTACTCCAGTTGTCACGAGTCTATTCCTCGAAATGCATTGACAACAGCCAAAACAGAACGTCATAAATTGATAATGTCTTACTCTCGCACTGCCCTTGCGTGAGATGTCCTAAGTCCTGACTACACCTCAATGAAACGTTGGCGAGCCATTCCTTGTTGTCTCCAGATGACAATCCCACATTGACGTCCCCCTGTCACTGGGGCTCATAAACGTGAAACATCTCGGCCCTTTCCCCTGTTATCATGAGAACGAGTTATTTCCTCCCAACTGGCAAGAGTTGGATTTGGTTTCTCACCAGCAATGAGGGTGTCGTTCGTTGCTTTGTTGACGTTGGCACATCTTTTGCCCAGTTTAAATTCTGATTCATGAAAGCAACAAACACCCGGAAACTTTAGTCCAGCTGTATGTTCTCTTTGGTTTCGAAGACGACGTTTACAGTCAATAAAAGCAGCTTTGCATTGCATTCTCTCAGGCATTGCGTCTCAGCGCCAGGCAGCCGGGCCAGTCTTCCCGAGAATCAAGACAGAATTCGTTTGTGTCAATGATTGTTGCACTTATATACGAGACAGAAATACTGGTAATACTGACAGGGTGTTGCGGTTGACGTATCCCCGCCATATAATTAGCACATCTAAAACTCGATTGATATATTTCACAGTTGCGGGATGGGTAAAAATCAACATGTTTAACTTTCAATAGATCTTTCCATTTATAACGGTCAGTGCCAACGGCAGCACTTTTTCATTGTGTTCCGCAAGCTGTCAGCCTTACTATGGAACAAGAAAATCGATGATGCAGTTTAGAAAATGATCCTTGAATTGCTCAATGGCATCTTGAATGACAGTGATGAAGGTAATCTATCCTTCCTCATTCCCACAGATTCCTGCAAAGTTGACCACTCTGTCTTCAACTAACATCTCTCCAGCTAGATAGATATGCACTGGCTTGGCTGTTGTCATGAGAAAACAATCGGCTGTAACACCTTCTCTTCCTACAACTTCAGAATTATCGTTGGCATCTTCTGAGGTTCTCTCCTCGGCCCTCTTCTCCTGCTATCTATGCGCAGTATCCTCTGGGAACATGGTGGCGATCATGTTAAATGCTAACACCGACGATTATGTCTCACCTGTCTGTTCAATATCCAGCGATGGATGAAAAAACAGATGCAACTGAAGAGCAAATAGACCAGAGCTGTCATCTCCAGTTCACCAATACACGTTCCACTTTATTTGCCTCCAAATGCATGAACGTCTCTGCTCCCACCTGAAACTAAAGCAGCCTGATCATAGTGTTTCGTTCTGAGCTTATTTTGGCCGACACACCAGCACCTATCACAGTGACTGCCTACTTTAACCCCTATGCGATCTCCTAACTCCAGCCATACATTGCTTATCTAACGTTCATGGCCTCATCTACACTTTTGTTCCTGAGTGAAGATAACACACACTCCTGGTCTGCATAATTGTTCCAGTCTCTATAAACTGGAGGATATCCAAAACACTGCGTCTCCTGCTCTCACTCGCTCCAAATCGCGGCGATTTGTCACTCCTGTACTTGGTGACCTGCATTGGCTCCCACTTAAGCAACGCTTGGATTTTCAAACTGTCACACCGGATATAATTGTTAATATAATCGGCCTTAAACATCATGGTTTTTCTTTTTCAATCTTCTTATTATTTTCCAAAATAATACAGAATAATACATATAACATCGGTGATTATACACGTAATACAAAGAGATCGGGAGGGCAATCATGACATATATAGTCAAAGAATAAAAAATATATATATTCTAGGCCCCACGGTTTCTTAGTAAACGAATATATTACAAAAAAAATCAAAAAGAGAAAGAAAAAGATTTATTATATTAAAAAAGCCAAGTCGAAAAAAATACAAGTAATAAAACGAAACAAACTAAGAAAAATTACAAAAAGTAAAAAAGACTGGACTGATATTTTTGGATGAACAAAGAGCGTTATTATGTCGTCAACTCCGCTCGTCTAAGTTCAAAGATTACTTAAAAGGAATCTATAACATCTGAAAATATTGAATGAATGGACTCCAAACTTCCTCAAATTTAAGCGAAGAATCAACAGTGCCACTCCTAATTTTTTCTAAGTTTAAGAATGATATAATTTGAGAAAACCATTGAAACGTAGTGGGAGGTATCGGATCCTTCCATTTAAACAGAATGGATCGCTTGGCCATTAATGTGACAAATACAATCATATGACAAGCAGCAGCAGATAAGTGCCCAGATGCCATCATTGGTAGGCCAAAGCCTGCAGTGATTGGGTAAGATTGTAAATCAATATTCAATACAGTTGAAATAATGTTAAAAATTTATTTCCAATATTTTTCCAAAAGAGGACAGGACCAAAACATATGTGTCAAGGAAGCCACCTCCGAATTACATCGGTCACATATAGGATTTATATGTTGATAAAAACGGGCGAACTTATCCTTTGACATATTTGTTCTGTGCACCACGTTAAATAGTATAAAAGAGTGTCTGGCACACATTGAAGATGTATTAACTAATTGAAGAAGTTTCTTCCATGTCTCTGTGGGAAAGGTATCTGGAGTTCTCTTTCCCATTCGTTCTTAATTTTATCAGGTGTCTCTGGACGTATTTTTATAATTAAATCATAAATTATCGCTATCAAGCCCTTCTGATAGAGATGAAAGCCTAAATGTTGTTCCATAATTTCAATTTTATATGGAGTCGGAAAAGAAGGAATAGTAGCTTTTTTAAAAAATCTTAGCTGTAAGTATCGAAAAACAGTGTTATCTCGGCAAATTGTATTTATTAGACAACTTTTCAAAATATTTAAAACAAGTTATCAATGAAGAAATCACGGAAACGTTGTCCCCTTCGTTTTCCATAAAGAAAAATCTGAGTCCATTCTGGATGGTTGAATGAACAAATTAGATTGAATGAAGCTTGATAAGTTAAATTTATTCAATCCAAATAATTTACGGAATTGAACCCATATTCGTATTGTAAGTTTAACTATTGGGTTAGTCATATGTTCACCATCATTGTCATCACCTGCAGCCACATGGTTCTCCACTTCCGGTCCCTTGAACCAATCGCTCCATTCTTGGTGGCCATGTCTTTGCCTTCCGATGCACCAAGCGCTAGAGTTCACGCCCTCTCATTCCCCCTATAACCCATACCAAGGGAGGGATGTGCAGGCATTGGAGAAGATCCAGAGGAGGTTTATAAGAATGATCCCAGGAATGAAATGTTTAAGATATGGGGACAGTTTGATGGCTCTGGGCCTGTACTCGCTGGATTTTAGGAGCATGAGAGAGGATCTCATTGAAACCTACTGATTATTGAAAGGCCTGGATGGAGTGAACGTGAAAAGGATGTTTCCAGTATTGGGACAGTCTGGGACCAGAAGGCACAGCCTCAGAATAGAAGTAGGTCCCTTTAGAACAGAGATTTGGTGGAATTTCTTGAGCCAGAGGGTGGTTAATTTGTTGGATTCATTGCCACAGACGACTGTGGAGCCCAAATCATTGGGTATATTTAAATCGGAGCTTAATAAGTTCTTGATTAGTAGGGGCGTCAAAGGCTTCAGGGAGAAGGCAGGAGAGTGGGGTTAAGAGTCAAAAGTAAATCAGCCATGATTGAATTATAGGAAGGATGTGGAAGCGTTGGAAGAGGTAAAGAGAAGATTTACCAGGATGCTGCCTGGTTTAAAGAGCACGCATTATGTGTAGAGATTAAGGGAGCTTGGGCTTAACTCTTTGGAGAGAAGGAGGATGAGAGGAGACATGATAGAGGTGTACAAAATATTAATAGGAATAGATGTAATGGGCAGCCAGCACCTCTTTCTCAGGGCACCAATGTTCAATACAAGAGAACATGGCTTTGAAGTTTTTTAAGGGTGCAAAGTTACAGAGAGATATCAGAGGAAGATTTCTTTTACCCAGAGAGTGGGTGGGGCATGGAATCCGCTGCCTGGACCGGGGGCGGAGGCAGGTATATTGGTCATATTCTAGAGACTACAAGATAAGCATATGGAGGAATTTAAAATAAAGGGATATGTGAGAGGAAGGGGTTAGATAGACTTAGGCGAGATTTAAATGTCGGCACAAAATTGTGAGCCGAAGGGCCTGTATTGTGCTGTGCTGTTCTATGTTCCATGTTAGTGCAGAAGTGCCGGGTGCAGTCCGTGTCGTAACGGAGTGGGAGTGAAGGGAGAGATTGCACTGGGTAAACACAGACAGGTAGCAGGGGTGAATAGACTGACGTCACTCAGTGTGAACACGTCATCTGGGACATGTTGGTATCATAGAACATAGAACAGGACAGCACAGGAACGGTCCCTGTGGTCCAACATGTCTGCGCCGAACTCGATGGAGAATCAGACTAAATCTTTTGCCTGCACATGATCCATGTCCCTCCATTCTCTGCATATTCATCTAACAAATGTTACTATCGTGCCTGCTTCCACCTCCACACCTGGCAGCCTGTCCCAGGCACCGACCGCTCTCTGTGTAAAACACTTGGCACACACATCTCCTTTCAACTTCCCACTCTCAAATGTATGCCATCCAGTATTGTACATTTCTACCCTGGGAAAAATATTTTGATTCACTTCCCTATCTATGCCTCTCATAATTTTATTATCCTCCATCCGATCTCCCCTCAGCTCCTGACGCTCCAGCGGAAACAACCCACGTTTGTCCAAACTCTCCTGAAAGCTTATAACCTCCCATCCAGGCAACGTCCTGGTAAACCTCTTCTGCACCTTTTCCAAAGACTCCACATCCTTCCTATAATGGGGCGACCACATGTGCCCCAGATTTTTTTGTGGGAATCTGGGACACAATTAGAGCAGGAAGCTGCACTGATCCGTTCATCAATTTTCCGGGGAAAAGTGAGGGACGGAATTCCTTCCATGACCCTCTGACCTGCCGGCAGTCAGTGATAATCAATGAAACAACAATGGGATCTTTGTTACACTAACCCATCAAACTAGATGAATTCAGCAATTATCCGCGAGTTAGCCCGAGTAGGCCACTCGGCCCCACCACTTCTGTACAGATCTGTAGGAGGTTCATTTCCGACAGTCACAATGTCAGGAGATTAAAACTCTGCAACCTGCGATGGCCGGGAATCGAACCCGGGTCAATTGCTTGGAAGGCAGCTATGCTGACCACTACACCACCATCGCTCCATGATGCTGCAGGAGATTCAGGTACGGGACTGTCTCTAGTTCTGTTTGACTCTGTGACTCGATCACCAGTCCCCGAGCTGCTGTCTGAGGGGTCATTCCTCAGTCCGCTGCAGTCCCTACAACAGTCTCTACGCCAACCTACAACAGACCGGAGTTAAACAGCACCCATGACTATTCACCCGGGATCGGACTGAAGTAAGAGTCAATCCCTGAAATAGTCAATGAGTAACACATCTTTTCCTGCCTCTGACTTGCGCAATTGGGAAAATAAATCCCGATAATATATGTTATTCTCAACTACAGGCAGTTGGACCCCGAATGGGAGCCCCAACTCCGGCCAGGTTTTAAGCATAATAAGTGAGTGAATCGCTGGAAAATCCAGAGAAACCTCCAGTCACACAGTGAGGAGGGTGCCTGAAAGGCGCCGGGTTTACAGTCAACGAACAAACATTCGTGTGATCCTGTGAGTCCTCCTGTACCCTGAACAACCGAAAGATAGGCTACATCGTTGTATCGCTTCCTCGTTAGTATAGTAGTTAATATCCCCGCCTGTCATGTGGGAGACCGGGGTTTAATTCCCGACGGGGAGATGTGTATTTCTGTTTCCGAAGGGCCCTAACACCGTAAGTTGACCGCCTGCTTCTGTAAGGTCTCTCATTCCGTCGCCAAATCATTCTGCATGTCGAAACAGTTCACACTGGGTCATTATCCATGTGTTTGAAAAATGCGCCATTCCTTCTTCTCACTTTCTCACAGAACGCCGGCCCCAGCATCGGTCTCAATTCTTTGTCCACAATCCTTGAGCAGGAAGGAACCGTGTGGCCTAATGGAGGAGTATGACTTCGGTGTAATGTGATGTCATCAGAAGTTTACAGGTGCCAGTGTTGTCACGGTCGTTTTACCGACCTTAAGCTTCTGTTTCCATTCTGTCGCTCACTCCCTCCACCACATCTGACCGATTTATTCGAAACACACCCGTTAGAAACGCGTCTGCTTCGACCACAGTTTCCTCCGCCGCCTGTACTCCGGTCACCCCTCCGTCAAAGACAACATAACGTTATCCAGCCCCGTCGTCGCTTACAAGAGGTGATTCAACAACTATCTTTTTTTTAACCCGCACTGTTTGACCGGAATCCACGAGGACACTTGGCGAGCAATGCGACCGCTGTTCTTTTCAAACGTTTAGAATTTCTGTTACACCCGCGAGGCTTTGTCAGTCCGATTGGATGCAGAAACCCGTCAGCGTTCCTTCTCCGCATAAAGTTCCCTGTCGTGGACGTCGCATCCTCACCATCTCCACCAGCAGTGATGGGCACAGACGGGGCTGTGGTCAGCTGTTCAGGTGATACCGTCGGCAGCAGGTGACCGCATCTTCCGATACAACAGCTACATTCCGGAACATCACAAAAGCCGGTCGCAATGACAATGAAATTCGTACCTCCTGGTACGTGTCACAAAGGATCAGCGGCGAGTTACTCTCCCGCAGCTTCTCGCCATGAAACAACCAGTGACTACTTTCTCCCAGCGGACAGTGGCGGAGTCAGAGATAGAGGAGCAGATTTCAGCCTCCCGTCTCCTAAATCAGGGCTGATTAACACGTTAGAGTTCCCCGTCTCAGGATCTACGATTCAGACGTATTTTGTTGCGGGACATTGTTCCAACTCACCGAAACAGTTTGTGCCGACGGGGTGTCGAGTGGAGCCGCTGATAGAAACATAGAAGGACGACAGCACAATTCAGGCCCTTCGGCCCAAAAAGCTGTGCCGAAAATTACCCTACCCTACAAAATACTGGGCTTACCCATAACCCTCTATTTTATTCAGGTCCATGTACCTATCTAACAGTCTCTTCAAAGGCCCTATCGTATCCTCCTCCACCACCGTTTCCGGCAGCTCATTCCACGCACTCTCTGAGTAAAAAACTTATCCCTGACATCTCCGCTATATATTTGACTCCCCAGAACCGTAAACCTATGTCCTCTTGTGACCACCATTTCAGCTCCGGGGAAAAGCCTCTGACTAACTACACGATCAATACCTCTCATCATTTGATACACCTCTATCAGGTCCCCCCTCATCTCCGTCCCTCCAAGGAGAACAGGCCGATTTCCCTCAGCCTGCTTTCATCAGGCATGCTCCGCATTCCAGACAGCATCCTTGTAAATCTCTTCTGTACCCTCAGAAAACATGTTAGTGGATTGTGCGTCACCTTCACCAGGTCGGATCGCTGGGGAGGACACTCCATCTGTGGAACTTCGCATCGATTACGGGAGGTCCTGATCATTTGGGAAAAAAATAGAAGATTTCCGTCATGTCATTGAATCTGAAAGAACCTTTGTGAAACCAGGTATCAGAACACTGATGAATCTTCCGCGTAGATTGTTCCGTGAGGCAGCGAGATTCAACGAAAACTAAACACTGCAGAAACCAGGGATTGAAACAGGGATATTTCGATCTTCAGTCTAACGCTATCCCAACTGAGCTATTTCGGCTCCAACTGCAGGCACCGTCTGCACTAATGAGGAGACCAATGAGGGAACGGCAGTAGTGTCACAAATGCCCAACACTGGAGAACGTGACACTGGACCAGGACTGAGTACAGCATTGAACCTGGAAATTGTATCTCAATCCATCTTAAAAAGAAAAGCAGGCCAGTGGGAGGAGATTGTGTGGCAGCGGGAAATATTCGGAAAATCCAACTAAATTAAAGTATCTTCTATTTTGACGATTCGTCGGTTCTGGTTGGGCACCAAATCCTTCAATAATCAGGGGTCCAAATTGTCTGTTCAGACGAAGCAGCGAGTCAACCTTCCAATCCCGTGCACTCCATTCGGAGTTCACATTGGAGAAACCAGACGGAGATTCATTGATCGTTTTGCAGAGAACCTGGTTTCAGTCCGCAGGTGTGACATTGAACTTCCAGTTGTCCGCTTCACTAATTCAACATCCCAGTCCCAAACCGATCAATCTGCCTGTGATCTCCTGCACTGCTGTAACAAAGCCCAATGAACGTTTGCAGAACAGCACCTCCTCTTTCATCTGGACTCGTATTGTCTATAAATTTGCAGTCGGAGTGTGGGGCAATCATGGCCACCAGCAATCCTCCACAAATAAAGTCATTCTGTACTTTAATTACCCTTCGCTATGGCCTCCGTGAGGGGCAGTCAAATGCGAAAGCGTACCTGTGCTAGGAGCCAGGTTGTGGTTTGGTGAATGGCCCTTTAAGGCACCTGGACAGTAGAGTAGTAGTATGTGTGTGTGGTGTTATCAAGACAACAAGACTATAACAACGTACAGCTGTTTTGCTTAGTAAGTCGAGGAGAGAGTGAGTGTGTGTGTGTGTGTGTAAGTGTGAGAGAGAGAGAGAGAGAGAGAGAGCGAGAGCGAGAGAGAGAGAGACGAACTGCTGGTCTCTGCATCAATGGATGAAGAACAACAGCTGTGTCTGTCACAACAATCCATGTACGGATTTTTGAAGCAAAAAAGTGGAGTCCATTTTGTCGTTAACCTGTGCTGGAAAACAGGTATTTCTGTGGGCGGACAGGTGTTGAATGCCTTAGGGGTGGCAGATACTTCATAACAAAGCAGAGGAGATCTTCGAAGTTGCAGGTGCCGTATGGCTTCCATCGTGGAACATGTGGATTTCGTAGACTCTCTCTACATTCTCTCTACATTTTCTCTTCAGTCAACGGTGGTTTTAAAAGAAGCCTTTGCTCACTTTCAACTTTATGACTTGCTGAACTGATCTTTGAGAACGATTCCGAGAAGGGGGTTGGGAATTTGCCACACACACACTTTGAGTATTAGTTTTGGGGATTATGTTTAATATCTAACGGTTTTACTTTTCTTATTATTACAAGTAGTTACTAATAATATAGTTTCTAACACCCATACATGACTCGGTGTGTTTCTATTGTTGCTGGTACGTAACAGAATTGGGGGCTCGTCCGGGATCGATCCCAAGAGTGACGAGAGTGGTTCAAAATTGAACTCCAGACTGGTCCGAGAGGCCAGGGTTTGAACAAATTGGGGTTTATTGGACGACTGATTCTTGGTCGGCCTGACAGAATTATTTTTGATTGGTTTGTGTGTGCAGCAACAATGGATGTTGATATATTCTGAAAACGCCAACCCCTGTGGGAAAACAGGGGATGATGAAGCATGATTTGTTGAATATTGCTGCAGAGCTAAACCTTGAAACAGTAAAATTGTCGATGAGAGGCAGATGTTCAGAGATTGATAGCTGCCCGTTATGTGGAGTTGGAGGTGTTTGGGGCGGACGTGTTAGAACAGTTGCCTGGGAGTGAACCAGAGATTTCTGATGCCCAGGTGCAGCTAGCAAAGATAGAGGCCTAACGAGAACAAAGGAGTTTAGACGCTGACACAGAACAAAAAAAGATTAGAGTTGGAACAAAGGAAGATAAATGCCCAGGTAGAAATGAAGAAGATGGAGCTGGAACAGCGACGGCAGGAGTTAGAAATGAATCGCAGGGCTTCTGATTTTGATGATGGTTTTGTAGCCAGTAGGGAGATTCGATCAGTCCCTCTATTTCAGGAAGATCAGGTTGATCAGTATTTCCAACAAGTTGAAAAGTTGCTGAGAATTCAAAGTGGCCACGGGACAGATGGGCTCTGATGTTACAGAGAGTTATTAAAGGTAAAGCTCAACAAGCTTATTCTGCATTGTCTGTTATGGAGGCAGCTGATTATACAAAGGTAAAACAAGCTGTGCTTAAAGCTGATGAGTTAGTGTCTGAAGCATACAGACAAAAATTTAGGAACCTGAAGAAGTCTGCAGATCAGACGTACGTGGAATTCGCTACTGAAAATAGTTTGTGTTTTGAACGATGGTGCATATCTAAAAATATTGATGGGGATTATGATAAATTGAGAGAATTGACTTTAGTGGAGGACTTTAAAAAGTGTGTCCCAGTTGAAATAACAACATATCTAAATGAGAAGGAGGTAGAAACTTTGCAAGAAACTGCTAGGTTGGCAGATGAGTATGCTTTAACCCAGAAATCCAAATGGGAACAAACTAAGACCGTCCAAAAGAGTTATGTGGATGATTGGAAGCCAGTGCTGGCGAAACCTGCTGAGCGTACTTGTTATTATTGTAAGAAGCCTGGTCATGTGATAGCTAATTGTTCCCTCTTGAAGATAAATAAAGTAAAGGAGGCGGTGAGAAATGCTTATTTGCAAGTAGTTAAACCCTAAAAATAAGAAGTGTTAAGGATCTGTTGTTAAACATCCGTCCTTGCCAGAGGTAAATGCTGAAATGTTGGATGAGGTTAGGGAGGAATTCCGTTCTTTTGTGTCAGAGGGTTATTTCTCACTGAATGTTGGGACACCCCAAGTGCCAGTGAAAATACTTAGAGATGCTGGGGCTTCCCAATCTACCTTGTTAGACAGTGTTTTAAATGTTGATGAGGAGACTGTTACTGGTGGTGTAAATCTAGTGCGAAGCATTAAAGGTGCCACTGTGTCTGTACCTTTGCACAAGGTAAATATAAAATCAGAGTTAGTAGAAGGACCTGCTAAGATAGGGATACGACCTAATTTACCAGTGGAAGGAGTTTCTTTTTCATTAGGGAATTACCTTGCAGGTGGAAAAATTGTCCCTGTGGTACAGCTAACGACCAAACCAATTATTGATGAGTCCAAGAATGATTCAGATGTTTATCCATCCTGTGCAGTGACTCGAGCCAGGGCTAAAGAATTATCCAAGGCAGATAGTCCTGTGCAGCCTGATGTTGTTCCCAGTGACAGCCCAAAACAGCAGGCAAGTTATGATGACTTGTCAGAGACTTTTCTGTCTTCACTTGAGGATCAAAATCCTTGTATTGAGTCTGAATATAAAGATTTCTCTCTATCCAGGAAAGAATTTATAATGGAGCAGACTAAAGACCCTGAGCTTACTGAATTGAAAGAAAAAGCACTCTCAAGTGATGAGGTGGAAGGTAAACCTAATCAAAGTTCCCGTGTGGCTCTTTGCAGCCTATTCCTGCCTTTGGTGAACCCTTTTCGAAGGTGATTGTGGACTGTGATGGCCCATTACCAAAGACTGAAGCTGGGAATCAGTATTTGTTAACCATCATGTGTGCAGCTTCTGGATGTCCAGAGGCAATACCACTCAGAAATATTAAGGCCAAGACTGTGTCAAAGGCTCTTTTGAAATTTTTCACGTTGGTTGGTTTGCCGAAAGAAATCCAGTCTGACCAGGAAGTAATTTTATGTCAGGATTATTTCAACAATTGGTCTATGAGCTGTAGAGAAAAGCAGATTGTATCGTCTGCGTATCATCCAGAATCTCAGGGAGCGCTGGAGAGATTTCATTCTACTCTAAAAACATGCTGAAGACTTTTGTTTTGAAAACACAAAGGATTGTGATGAAGGAATTCATTTGCTTTTGTTTGCAGTAAGGGAGTCAGTGCAAGAAAATTAAGGTTCATTCCTTTTGAACTTGCGTTTGGACATCAGGTTAGAGGGCCTTTAGAATTGCTAAGGGAACAATGGGTGAATGAAGAGATGTATTTGAATTTGTTGGACTATGTTCAGAAATTTAAAAACCGACTGCAAAAAGCTTGCCAAATAGGGATCCCTCGTTTTGAGAAAGTTGCAGCAGTGGCCGTATCTATTGACCCTGAGTTGCTAGAAAACTCGAAGTTGAGTCTGGCGAAGGTCAGTTTAGACCAAGCACTGTATCAGCAAGGCTGACAAACAAAAATGAGTTGTAAAAACATTGAAACAAAATTGGCACATTTCCAACCTTAACAAGGACAACAAATGAAGCAATTAATTTAAAAATTTCAAAACATGTTTGAGAATGGTTGGGAATGGAGTGTGATCACGTGATAGGTCACATGGAAGGCAATCAACAATGGCTTTTCCTGGTGTTAAGTGGAAAAATGTATCTTTACTCTGTGATTTTTCTGTAATCATGCAGCATGATGATTATAACGCTTTGCTTTATTAACTGTATACGCTTTTAAAAATTTGCTCTTGCAGATGAAATTTTTCTTTTGGTGGGAATGTGTTACGAGCCAGGTTGATATTTGGTAAATGCCCCTTTAAGGCACCTGCACAGTAGGGTAGTAGTGTGTGTGTGGTGTTATCAAGACAACAAAACTATAAAAACGTGCTAGATGTTTTGCTCAGTGAGTCAAGGAGAGAGAGGGAGAAAGAGAGACTGACTTCTGGTCTCCGTATCAATGGATGAAGAACAATATCTGTGTCTGTCACGACAATCCATGTTTGGAATTTTGGACCAAACAAGTGGAGTCCGCTTTGTCGTTAACCTGGACTGGAAAACAAGTATTTCTGTGGGCGGCCACGTAACAAATGCCTTCGGGGTGGCAGACACTTCAGAAAAAAGCAGTGGAGATCTTAGGAGATTGAAGTGTTGAATGGGTTCCGTCGTGGAACATGTGGATTTCGTAAACTCTCTCTACATTCTCTCTTAATTTTCTCTTCAGTCAACGGTGGTTTTAAAAGAAGCCTTTCCCACGTTCTACCTTATGACTTGCTGAACTGATCTTTGAGAACTATTCCAAGACCTGGAGTGTAGGAATAGGCCACACACACATTTTGAGTATTAACTTTGGGGATTATGTTTAATATCTAACGTTTTTACTTTTCTTATTATTAATAAAATAGTTTCTAACACCTTTACATGACTCGGTGTGTTTCTATTGTTGCTGCTCCGTAACACTTATAACCTATTGACTCAGTAAACCCGAGCAGAGCTGTAACTTGGAACGTTCGCTCTTAGATCAGCCGGATATTTGTGCTATCTTCAAGTTTTCCGTTTCGGTCTTTGTACGCAGAGGACCAATCACCGTGGATCTCGTGGATATCATTAATTTTAATGCATTATGGTTCATGGAATATTGAAATTCAAAATATTCCAAGACGCACAAGATTAACGGGAAAAAACGTATGTCAGAGGACAAGTGAGGAGGATATGGAAGAATCCACCTTGCTGACCCCAATGTTTCTGTAACAGCTACAATATTGTGATCCTTCATGTTTATCTTACCTCAGGAAAACGTGAAAGATTGAGCAGAATTGAAATAATTAAAAAGTTCTCGAATGTTTGCAGAGGCGATGGCCCTCGCTTGCAAATACTGTTGAGGAGTGTCTTCCCCTTGGAAGATGGGCAATAACTACGAGGAAAAAGCGGGAGAAATTGTATTTCTCCTGCAAAGGTCAGGAGGTTCCCGATGGCACAATTACCTGAGTTCCGCTGTAATACTTCCATATTTCTGTTAAACAAAACCAGGATAGCAATTGCGGTTAAATATCGGCTTTATTTTGTTCAATTACTTTCCCATTCACAGAAATGACCTTGTGAATGTCCGGACAGACGGCACATTGATCATGAAACCGGTTTATATTGAAATCTGTAGAAGAGTTATCTCCAGTGTTCACCCACTTAAATCAAAAATATGAGCAGCAATTATAAGCGATAACAGTAACCTGAAATCATCGTTTTATCCAACAAGTGCATAAATCACAGTTATTTTCTGTAAAAATGCGCAGCATCCATTATATTCCCTTCACATTCTCGGGCCATTAATATTTGTCAGCCTACACCCTTCGTTCTATGCTCTGTTGTTATTATCTTCCATTTATTATTCAACAAATGTTTTACTAGCAGCTGTCTGCATGTGTTTGTGTGTGTCTGTGTGGTTGTGTGTGTGTGTGTGTGTGTGTGTATGTGCGTGTTTGTGTCTTTGTGGCTGTGTGTGTCGGCTTTGAGTGCCTCTGTGTGTGTATGTGTGTGTGTGTGTGTGTGTGTGTGTGTGTTTCTGTGTGTACCTGTTTCGGGGTGTGTGTGCGTCTGTGTGTGCGTCTGTGTCTATGTGTGCGTCTCTCTGTGTATCTCTGTGTGTGTTTGTCTGTGTATCTGTCTGGGCGTGTGTCTGTGCATGTCTGTTGTATGTCCGTGTGTGTGCGCCTGGATGTACGCACGCTCGTTGTGTTCTGAATGTGGACGAGCATTTGCGGATATTTGAATGTGTTTGCGTGTCATTACGCGGCGGTACTCTTTACTTATCTGTGTGTACAGCAAGAGTCATTCATTCTGTGATATCCTGCTTAAATCTGAAGGAGTTCTTGATAATGTGTATTCCCGTCCATTGTACAATGTTCTGCCGGGTGTTGCTCAGATCTTCTCCCTAGTCCCGCTGTAACACCTTCTTCATTATTCTCTTGATGTCCTCTGTCAGATCCTGCAGAGTCTTCACCAGAAACGCAGTGACTGTGTTGTAGGAGCGCCTGGCCGATGTGCCCTGGCCGATCGGTGGCCCGAACTGCAGAACGGTGCTCTCCACTGTCTCCTCTCCTGCCATATGTAGCAGCTCCTGCGAGATGCTGTTGAGGGTAAAATCTAGAGCATATATCGACTTTAGGTCTGCCTTCAGCTCCACGATCATTTTCCCAACCATTGACGCCAGTGTATTGAGGGGATCGGCATCTAAATCAAGGGAGGCACGGTAAGAGGAAATGTAATAGGACAACAAGGGAACGTCACAAACAACAGCAGTCCCTGGGGTTGCCACGCCTCTGGCTGATGCCAAAATGACAGCAATCTTCCAATGCTTCAGCCAACAAGGCGTCTTTCTTCTTCTCGGTTAGTGACGACACGTGGTTCTCCAGAACCTTGCAAACGGACGCCCGTCTTCAAGGCAAGGAGTTCCCCATTTAGCACCTGCTGTAAGTTTCCCGAAGTCAAACTTGTCTCGATGCAAGCTGGAGATCAGAAATATGTGCACAGATTCCAGTCCCTCCTTCTCGGAGCGCTCAGTGGAAGTGTTTCGGAGATATTCCAGAGCTTTCGTCTCGTCGTACTGGCTTTATTCTTGTTTTTTCACAGACTCCAGGTCAGAGTCTATTTTATTTCGCACAAAATAACATTTCTTCTTCTGCTCCTGAATTTTCTTGGCCAGTTGCCATGTGTTTTCTTCAAACTGACCACCGCTGAGGCCTGATGAAGCAATGGTACCTGTGAAATGTTTTCTGTTCAAGGTAGGCATTGGCTTCAAAGCTGCTTGTTCGGATCCCAGAGAGGTCCCAGATACTGGCTGCATCATCTCTGGAGATCTGCTACTGTGTCCGGTTCTATTCCTGCTTCCTTGTCAGCCGCTGACGCCCGAGGTCCTTTGACGCCTGGTGCGCCAAAGGAATTGACGAAAGATGATTTCCTACCGCCTGGTTCTCCCATCACTGCAATGTTAAATGTTGTATGGAAGAGGGGAAGGATGTGACCTGGGAACCGGCATAGTGGGGGATCAGCGGCAGAAGATAAAGGGTGGATGAGGGGAAGATGTGAAGTCTGTGCACAAAGGCTGGAAGTGAGGTCTGGAAATAGACAAAGAAGGAAAACAAGTAGTGGGGCAGGATGAATGCTGGGGAATGAATGGAGGGCGGGAGGTGAATGTAAACGTCACTGGATCGTTTGTCTCCTGCGTGGAAGCTCAGAACGAAGGTGATGAAAGCAACGATTTCTGCAGAGCGCAGGAAGCAGCAGCGATGCTGTTTTCGATGCGGCGGACGAAGAGCAGTGGAAGTGATACCGGAGAAGGATTGGAAGAAGGACTGCTCCACGCAGCCAACAGAAAGACAGGACCAGCTCGGGCCCATGAGTTCCCCATGGCTACATCTTTGGTTTGTTGAAAGTAAGAAGAGTCAAAATTGAATTTGTTCCGGGAAGAACAAGTTCAGCCAGGCAGGTGAGAGTGTTGGTGGACGGGAACTCGTTGGATCTTTGTTCCGGAACGAAGCGGAGAACTGAAAGGCCATCCCCCAAGTTGTGGGGCAGATCTCCCGATGGGATGAGGTCTCGGACAGTGCGGCAGACAACAGCTTGTTGTTCGTTGGTGAGGTCATGGTCCAGGGCGAGGTATCAAGAGGAATCCGAAAGTTGCCCTCTGGTACTGCGATGCACAGGAGACTCCGGCAGAATACAACGGCACCGACCTTGTCTGCGGGTTTGAGGACTCTGTCGAGATTGGTGGAAAGTGAAAGGAGTGCTGCACGTTCGGAGGTGAGGTTGGAGTGGGAGACGGGAGTGGACAAGTCACAGCGGTTGATATCTGTGTCCGTGTATCCTCCATCTTCATCTGTCTCCCACTCCACACTCTCCCTCCCCTACCTGGTTCCATCTGCCCGTCACCATTCAGCCACCCTCGGTCCAACAGTCACCAACTGGCCC
The DNA here is from genome assembly GCF_009764475.1 of Pristis pectinata. Taxonomy (NCBI): domain Eukaryota; kingdom Metazoa; phylum Chordata; class Chondrichthyes; order Rhinopristiformes; family Pristidae; genus Pristis; species Pristis pectinata. The sequence continues at coordinate 76,667 of NW_026262463.1, forward strand.
CTGTCTCACCGCTCTTTCTGTTCGCTTTAAACAGCCTCTCTTCCTTCTCCACCTCAGTCATGATGCCGAGCTTCCACCCGAAACGGTGAGAATTCCTCTCAACACCCGTCCAGCCAACCCGAGATTCTTCGATCACTGATGTCCTCCTGGAGATTAGCTTGTAGGTCCAGATCCTCGACATCAGCAGTCTCTTGTGCTACATTTCTGTTCAACTCCGGCCTTCCCCAGGTGTGCCGAATTATAATGTAATTCTCTGACTGCCTTGGTCACTTAGTATTTAAGAGGCTAAATCGTCGACCTTTGTTCAAAACAGTAAATTATGCAAAAACACAGGATTCATCGGATGTTACGACAGACATCAGCTGAAGTTTGGTCTCAAGGAAAATGGGAGGTGAGATTCTGCTGAGATCTAATGCCCGGAATTCCTGCGTTGTTTTCTTTCCCTTAACTCATTTTACCATCATTATTAGCGGAAATTTTATTCCATCCTTCAGCTGCGTTCTGAATTTAGTCTGAGTCACCCCATAAATACAAGTGTTTGTGCAGCAGCTCAGCAACAGCAGCATGTAGCTGGTTCGGTCCGCAATCAACATCGGGTCACTGAAAGCGGTTGAATAATAAAGCTTCATAATTTGTATTAATACAAAAACTACAAAATACATCATCCAAAGCAATATGAAGCTGCCGGATACAGCAAAGAGTAAGGTTATGGACTTCCTTCGGTTTTCCATCTCGGCATCATTGTGACTCGCATCATTCTTGCTGCCTCTCAGCGTCTTGCGGACTCTACTGGCGGCTAAAATGTGTCCCACGGTCAGCGCATTGAGCAGCAATATCAGGGACATTGGGAGTATGGGGTTAAGAATGTAATGAATCCAACTGAAAACGATCAAAGCTGGATCAGTATAAAATTCCAGTTTCATGTTACAGCCCCATGGTACGTTCTGTACTGTAACATCACGGTTGATTTGTGAAGTACCAGGGGATGTTTTTGCAACAGCACAGCGGACACACGGTTCCTATAACTCCGGCTGCAGTTTTACCTGGTGCAGTATTTAGACCTCATCTTCTGGCAACAAATCATCACATATCGATCAAATGTGAAGGAGAGTGTCAACCACACGGAGATATCTGTGACCGCATGACGGAGGACCTTATGGGCGGAGCACACTTGGGTAATGAAAAGGAAATTTGCAGGGAAATATAAGTCATTCATCCGGAACAGTATCACGTCAGTGACAACGACCAACAGGTCTGCCGCTGCCATGGCCACGAGGTAGCCGGAGACACATTTGGAGAGACCGCACTTTCCCCTGGACAGGATCACAATCGACACCAGGTTAGCTGTGAGATGGAAACAATCAGAGACGCCGATAAGTATAAATTCATGGTGTACACAGTGTGTGATTCAATGACCGACTTCACTACAAGATCCGGGTTGAACAGGGATATTTTACTTTCGGTGTTACTCCTCCCTGCAGCAATTATTTAACACGCAAATGTAATGCAATAACCAATTGCAAATCGAAAAAAAGCAAAGAATCAATGAAAGGCTGCACCGGGGGACTTCCTTGGTGATTCTCCCACATCGCCGCTGAACTACAGGGAAGTCAGCGAAAATTCACAGCAAATCCGAGGAAACCGTCCGTCGCGAATTACTATGGAGGACCACTAAAATCAGCAGAGATACAGAGGGAAATGTGAAGCCACTGGAGTCGTCCGAGGGGTGAATGCAGATTACAACCCGTGAGCAGCAGTGGAGGGGCTTGGGAGGCGAAGGTCTGACGTGTTTCGCATTCCATGTGAGTTTCTCAATGCGGGACGCGTGACAGAGACTAATGGGGGAACTAGTGGCTAATACATGGGGACCGGAGTCAAAACTGTACCCGCCGAGACTGAAATGAGGAATGGCGAACAATGAGAGTTTTCAGAGTCAAAATGAAACTGACAGATCAGCGCCCAACTGGTTGATGTGTGAGACAGCCCGAAGGTGCCTGGTAACGGATGGGTGGTCATAGGTTTAGCAGGAGATGACAGCGAAAAGAACAAATGGATTCGTTGTTGACAGATCGTGATTGACTGACCTGATGATCAGTTTTACCGTAAGGAGGGACGAAAGAGCCGCGGAAACTTCACCTCATTCTTTGAGACAAAATATTTGGCAAAGTCGCATTTACACAGTTACTCCGTAATAGTGAGGCCAGCGGAGTGAATACGGAAGCGGCGATATAGATCCGAAGGTGGCCCAAGGAGATGACTCGGAGAGCTGGAGGGCATTTTCTCCCCGCGATGGAGGGAGATACTCAGCCGAGGTTTCGGCTCTTGGATATTTTCCAAAGAAGGCACGTGAAATTTAAAACAAACACACATGGTGGGTGGCAGAGAATGGAAGTTCTGGGCAACCTCGTCGGGGCTGACAATCGGACGCAGTGTGAGAGCGGCAGAATTGGCAGAGCAGGGCCGGGAAATGGAGGAAGAGGAATCGAGCAGAGAAAACAGAGACTAAAGGACAAATACTTCAGGGAGTAGGAACTGAAACAACTGGCGGCAGACGTTCACAGGTTGGTGACAGTGTCTTGACATCGTCAAAGCGGAGTCAGCAAAGCATAAGTGGTTCATGCGTTCCTGGACAGTCGGACAGGGGTGGACACAGAGAGAGAAACTTTTCTTATTGGTGTATGATCCTAAATAAGAGACATCAATTCACACATAAACTGTGCCTCAGGTTGTGATGACTGAGATCCAGGGCACACAGAGCAAAAACGGATACTTTGTCCTGCAGTGTCCTCGCCGCCCCACCCACACCAATCCTGCAGTAATTCCATTTGATTCTCCCCTCGACAAGAATTCGCACTGAACAGACACAACCTGTGCCACGAACGAATCGAGGACTTAAAGAAGTCGGGGTAAAATAAAATTACAAAAACTTGTGAGAGAAATAATTGCATTTCCAGAGCTAGACTTGTTACCAAATTTGAAACGGGAGCGATTTCAAGAGAAAACAGAGGGAAGAGAATGGGAGGATTGAAATGGGAGGATTGAAATGTCTTCACAGAGGAGTGGGGATCCGGCAAATTCAGTCCGTGGTTGTGGCAGCAACTCCGCAAACATTGAAGCAGTTTGGAAAGGCGCGGTTAGGGAGAGGATTGAAGAGTCATTGGGAAAAACGGGTGAAGGTCATTGGGGATATTTTAAAATACATTTACATGGAGCAGTATTTCAGCAGGGCGAATAAACTGGTTGAGCGAGGTAGGTCCAGTATCAGACTGAAAGGATCTGATCATGAAATGGAAGTGTTTGTCTGAAGTAAAGCGAGAAATCCTGGCATTTGCTCGACGTCGGGAGTAGAATGGGGTGGAAGTTTGTCAAAGCGGGAGGTCACATTGATCTGTGAAACGATGTCAGGGCAGTTTCAAGGCGAGGCTCTGCCATGTTTCAATGTCAGTCTCGGTGCAATTGATGCCGACAGCAGCGGTGTCGCTGCAGGAGAGGATGTTGCGGAAGGCAGCTGTCTGCCACCGCTCGGAAGGGGAATGTGAAGAAGAGTTTAACAATCCTTTCGGAGATGAGGCGGAGAATCTTTATTCCTTCACGGAGTTTAAAGCTACCGTCGGCAGGGGTTGGGATAACTTTGAATAATATTGGGCACTTCACTTTAAACCAGTTGAGATATCCTGATCGATGGCACTGCAGTCTCTTTCCTGACTACCCAGACTTTCAGCCGTGTGTGCTGGCATGCGCGGCTGGCGGGACCCTTGACTAAGCCATGTGGAAAATGGTCAGTTTTGCAATTAAATACGAAGTAGTCGTGACGGGATATTACCGAGAGAAACGGAAAGGAAGGGGTGATCGGTTGATGCAGGGAGACAATAAAGTTAGTATCACCAGTTTTACAGACTGCAGGGGTTTACAATCAAACGCAATTTCCTGGAAATACTTGAGAAAACAAAATTATGGGAAGATATTTGCTGTTAAAATTCCATGGTCAGTCAAACCAAACGAACAGGTAGATCCGGAATAACCGGTCACTGCTCCCTTCGCCTTTCAATTGATTTGCGGGTCAGGAAATTAAACATCAGACTGTTGCCGAGATAATAACGGGGAAAGTTTCAATAGCAGATGCGTAACTTTCGTGCTCAGATGTAACAACTTACCAGGAACCCCAAAGGCTGCTATAATCGGGTAGTAGATTAATTCTGTCTGTACGATTGGAGGCAGAACGGAAAGTGGATAAGCGCTGGGTGGAACTCGCATCCTGGTGGAGAAATGATGGAGAAACTCTGTGCTCGGTGCTGGAATTCTACTGACAGCGCGTTCCGGAGACAGGCTTCATTTGTATCAGAGAGGCCCTTCCCCTGGGATCAGAAAACACAAACAACAACATTAACATTACTCGCAGGCACCTGAGCAGCGCGTCAACAACTTGGACAGTTCGGATTGTGTTGCATCATATTGATCCACCTGTGAAGTTTAATGTTTCGAAGAGAACGTGGCTGAAAATTTCGGTAAAATCTTAACTTAGTTTCTCTCCAGTTCTACACCAGCTGCAGGTATCTGGTGCATCTCTGTGACATGAGGAACAAGCGCAGCATCAGCTCTCCGATTCTGTGAAACGTTTCGCCGCGGCCGTTGTGAAAAATTAATTCGACCTGTGTTGCACCTTTCAACGTTTTGCTCAGTTCCTTGTTCTGCAAACATATTCCACACAATACAGGAGATGAGGCCTGCAATTTGTTCAGCAATTTACGAATGATTCAGGCTCTTAAACGAATACACGCTGAATACTTTGAGTTCAATTGACTGTATCACGGTCTTTTACTATCTTAATAGCCTCTTCACTCTTGTGTTAAACTTTCTCTCATTCGATGGTGAGACAGCCATTGAAATAAAACCACTGTCATGGATTAACTGGATGAGGTCAATGTGTGGTTTGAAGCAGACACTGGGCGGGGGCGATGAGGTAAAGAACTAAAATACATGCTGAGTGATCACAGCCCCTCATTGAACAGACAGGAAGAAACGTGGAAATATCGAGAGCAGAAATGCAGGACTCGGTAATCGGGACCTCGATCTCACTGCATATTCCGGCTCAGTTCCCATACTATTGAGGCATTTGTGTCCAGTCATCTATCTGAGGACGACGCAAATATGTTCAGCCACTTGGTCTCCACAGCCTCCTGTCGTGAACATTCCTGCATATCTATCGCCCTCTGAGAGAAGAAATTTCTCCTCATCACCATCACAGCCGGTGCGCAGCTGATTGTCAATACGCATTCCCTGGTTCCAGATTCCTCAGCTACGGGACACCTCCTCCCTCGCATATACTCTGTCGAGACTTTTCACAAACTTGTACCTTTCCCTGTCTCCTCTTGTTCCTCTAAAGATCGTGAATGAATTCATTGCAGACCAGATATCTCCTCACAGTGCAGGTCCTGCATCCCTTCAATCAGTCTGGTCAACCTTCGTTGCATTCGTTCGATGGCAGCAGTTCCCAATGTTTTTCCGATAATGCGACTGAAAATGCATAAAATCCCGCAGGTTCGGTGTTTCACTGGTGCTCTGTGATTGTAGTCGGATATATTGAGCCTGTATACAAAATCTTCTTTCCGTGAATATCTACATACCCATTGCCTTATCAACGACCTTCAATGCCGGGTGTACAAGAACACCAGAAGCCATTTGTACACCAGTAGTTCCAAACCTGGCAACATTTGCATTCTGTCAGATCTTTTATGTCCTTCTCTGATATGGATAACATCACATTTATCCACGAGAAATTGAATCTGCCATGCATTAATGTGTCACGAAACTTGTCCAAATTTTTTAGCTTCTTTGCGTCCGCTTCCGAACTCATAACTAAAGTGCTGAATGTTTTGGATCAACCTGAACCTGAGAATGTTTATGAAGGTCGGGAGGTGATTCTGGTCCCGTTGCGTTGTCAACAAACATTTCCTTCGTTCAATGGAAGGTCATTGACAAGAAAATTGACTCAGTTTGAAACTCCATGCATTGCTGCCTGATCGTTACGTCAGTAGCGGAAAGGTCACTGCACAGTTGGAGATATTCGGCCCATCATGTCCCTGCTGCATCTTTGCCAGACCAACGTGTTTTTTCCAGTCACCACGATTTCTCCACAGCTTTGCAATTTTAATTCACGGAACCGAGTAGGAGAACAACGATCTGTTTCAGAGACCCGTGCGCCCTCACTTACCTTTTCTCAGCACATAGGCGGCTGTAATGTTGCTGCTTCCTGACACATAGCTCATTTCCCTTTGCTGCCAGTTCGAATCCTAGTTCCACGTTCACATTCTCCATCGCTGACCCTTCCCTTTTCATTCTGCCTCTCACTTGTTCGTGGAATTCCATTCGCACTGCTCGACATTAGAAAATGATGCCCTGAAACGAAATATTTCCGAATGTTTGTTGAAGAAAACTGAAGAGACCTCACAAAGGTTTAGCCTTCACACCTATACTATTGCCTCGGTCCTGCTCCACGGGAATGACCCAGTCGTTCCTTGTCAATGAGAATCCATTGGGAAGTTCTGGAGGCCTCGTGCAATGTTAATATGAAAACTACTAAATGGGAAACAGAGATTTAACCGTCTTGAAGTGGGTCAGTGCACCGTCACATTGTATGCGGATGAGGTTTGACATCGGCTGTCACTAAGGTACAATCGGCCAATAGTTTCGGATGTTCACTGGAAAAATGCTGGTTCGAGCCCACCCGGGGACTTCAAACCGATGCTTCCACCCGACACTCAACCATTTCAGAGTGGTGTGGAATGAGAGTGAAACTTCAAATCAGCATTTCCTTCGAGCTGAAGCTTAAAGCCGTGCCGTCTTTGGTGAGTGCACTTATAAAACGCAAGTGCGCTGGTTCCATATCACCCATTGAACACCTAGAATATCGTGAACGCGGACAGGACGTAAAATGCTCTGTTATTCAAGGACCGCAGGATATCAGGTGAGTCGGTGACCATTGATTGTTCTAAACATTAATTCTCTCTTTGCCGAGCACGTTCTCTTTCCTTTATTTCGACATAATTCCACGTCCGATAAGGATCACAACGGACAAATAAGATGTCAACTTTGGGATTTGAGGTTAAACCGGAGATGCCGAGGAAACGCACTCGGTCACAGTCAGAACGTGAAAACGCCACAAAGATAATACCCGAGGCCAGGATTGAACCACATATTAAAATCTGAGCTCTGCGCTGCAAAGTACAACGTTTGGGACTTCCATGGAGGCTTCATTTACTTGTAGCCGAGCTGCTTTAGGTGCACTGAAAGCCGTGGTGCAACTGAATGGCGCGGTGATGGAAAGGAAGGCTGATGTTGTCACTAATCACCATCCACAATTATGAGAGAATGGAACCAGCGGTCTGTGGCGGTTCGTTCAATACTGAACTTTAGAATCATTTTCTCTTCCTTTTTGTTTGTAATCCGTTTCTGTTCAACTTGGTTCCCTTCCAAGACTAAACAATTTACTTCTCTTCTCCCCCAGCCCCCCCCCCCCCCACGATTTTCTTCTATCATTTCAGTCCATTCTCAACTGGATCAAGCATATCAACAGTGAGGGCAAAGTTAAATCTTTGGTCCTGCTTCGGAGACGTCCTTCTGTTTCAATTACTGTTCAATCGCCCGGAATTCAATCCATTGTCACGGTTGTCAATCGATGTTCGTCGCTTCCTTAGATTCATATCTATGTTTCCCGAACCTCGAGAGAGACCGAAAATAAGGCAGGGAACGGTGGCTCGTTGTTCTCGGGCTCTGATTTCGCTTGGGGATGTTTTTGACCTGAAGCGCGGGAGGTCACGGTTTCAAATCCAGGACCAACAGTTTTTTTTAAGAAAAACAATACAAATTTCGTTCACATTTCTTAGGACAGATGCTGGAGTGATGACTGAGAGCTGATCGAGGCTGGAATCGTGTTGTGAGATGCAAATGTTTACCTTGCACAATAAGCCGATGAAAATTATGGATCCGTACGTTGATGAGTGTTGTAGGCATCGATATAGAAGAGAAAGAATTAGAGAAGTGAACTGAAACAGGTCTCGATTACAAAGCTAGGACACAGGTAGCTCGAAATAAATAAGCATTCAACCGAGACCGACGGGGAGTAGGGACTTGACCTGAATCCACCTCCCTGCTCACGAAGGTCACTTGACACTGTTCCGCACTTTGGGCTGCTGGAGTTGGAATTTCACTGTAATTTTCACCCTGACTTCAGCTTCTTCCCGCACAGTTCATGAGTCGCAATTCTGGTCTTCATCCCATTCACGCAAACCTTGTCTACGGATGTGTTCATTAGTTATAAGTCGACACTTGGAGTCCTGTTGGGGAACGCTACAAGGAAGAGTTGATAGCTTAAATAACTAACACAATCCAGCGATATTCAGGTGGAAGTGACAATTCCAGCTCCGCTTTCGTTTGCAGCCTTCATTGTTGTTGAATCTATTCAATCAGTTGAACGAAGTGAACTGAGCTCCAATCTTGCAGCAGTCTCTGTGTGAACTCATTACACCAGCCGTCAGTTTCTCAATAAATTGTTTTGATTTATTTCATGCAAGTTACATTATTTAGAAATGTTTGTGAGAAGTTATCGATATAAAACTGCAGGCGAGCTGATGGAGGGCGTGTCCTGGCTCACTGTGTGAAGAGAGCAGGATGTCATTCAAATCATCTATTTCCTGACATCTCCATGAGCGTCGAGTAAATTAACCCCCCTGGGGAACAGCTTCAAATCCACGCAGTCGTCGATGACTCTCTGACCGATTGACGAATTGTCCAAACAGTTCATGCAGGGTGTCGTTCCTCCTGGTGACACTTGCCGTTACTCCATTCTGTCGATATAAAGACAGATCAGCAATGACGGAGAGCGATTCATTCCCAATCACTCACATGGAGTAATCCCGTGGAACAACGAATGGACTGGACTGGACTGTTGTAAATCGACTGGGGCGGATGAAACCTTTCCCGAACTTCCGATTCCTCCCACAACTGTCAGGTTCTCCAGCGTTTAGTACTTTCCTTTGCTTGTCAACATCCAGCTGTGCAGCAGTTGTCCGCGTTTGGTTTGCACAGTAGGTATTGCAGTTTCTCTGGTGAACAGTTCGTCACGTTCGCCTCTCCCGCCCCACAGAATTCTCCAATTCGGTCCTGTCCAGAAACGTCTATTTCACCCCTGCTGCAGGGTGTGAGGAGAGTGAATATTTCCACCGTTATCATTCACACTGACAACAGCTTTTCAAAATTCTTGCTGTGATATCTGAAGTGTGACGAGGAGTCTTCGACCTGAAAGGTTAAATCTGCTTTTCTTCCCACAGATGCTGCTCAACCTGATAAGTTTCACCAATGTTCTGTTTCTGTTTTCAGATTGATATCTTCTGTGCTTTTATTTTTGATTTTGGAGAATATTCTGCGTGCGACTCAAACCAGATATTTGTCGGTATGACCCAGATGTGTTTATTGAATCCTCATTTTGAAGCTGGACATTGTCTCTTCAATCGGTCTTCATCCGGAGCTTTGAAGATTGTGCACCTCGGTTTGGTTCCATTCCTGTTGCGGTCGATCAGTGGGTCGGTATATTTCGGTTCGATCTTGCTTCCGTCCACTTTGTCACTGCAGACATTTACTCTGTTCAGAACATTTGGTCAACGCATTTCTACCGAATGCGATTTACTTACTTCCATTTGAGACAATGTGTCTGGAGCCGCGAGCTTTTTCAATGCATCGCACATTCATCGTCAACATTGTACACCCTGCATTTTTTAACACTAACTGTCGTTTCATTTATCCTGAATGGTGGAAAAGACGTGACCTACGATTATTCACGGATATTGCGATCTCAGATCTTCAGATCTCGATGCACCGACACCATTTGCTAAATCTGTAGCTTTCAACACAGAGTGACGGTCGTTGCAGCAAGAAGCGACAACATATGACCCGGCAAAGCGGCTCTTCTCATTGCATCGCACTGCATCCTGAGATTATTCAAAGGGCCGCTGGAATTAAGGAATAAAGTTTTATTTTACATGACGCAAGAAGATTTTGCATGTTGAAGAGCTGAACCACCCTGTCACGCACCACTCGTCCTCTAGAAGAATCACCAGCAGCAGATTTCGTGGGAAGAGTCCCTGCTTTGCTGCCTGCGTGATATCACCGGGAGCACACCACAGCCTCCTCTGCGCCAACAGCTGAATTCTTGGATGCATTAGCGATGCAAATAGAAATCAGGACAAGGCCAGGGCGTGCAATGAACCAGTGACCCACTGTGTGAGACTTCCAGCCGATTGCACCCGTTGACAGAGCCACGAAGGTTTCTCCCTCCCAGTTCAAAAACTCTGATTCATGGGATTATGGACATGAAAAGCAGGTTCGAGTTTCCAAATCTCAGCATTATGTGCGGTTGACCAGTCAGTGATCTGACCTTCCTCAGAGATTGCACCTAATAGTGTCTCTCTGATAATGTGACATTAAATCCACTTTAACAAGGGAGATTCTGATTTCTTCTGCGTGGAAACTCGTTGCTATAAAGGAAGCTGGATACTGTTTGAAGTCGCTTTAAATTTAGCAACCCAAAATGTTCTGGAAGAGAGACAGAGGGAAACGGGCGGGTGGGCGAGGGAGAGAGGGATGAAGAGAGAGAGAGAGCAGTGGGACGAATAATGCTGAGAAGCAGGCAGAGAAAGGTAGGGAGACAGGCAGGGAAATGCTGAGCATGTGTCAAAGCAAGGTACTGGCTTCCGGGAAATCCAACTGGCTGCCACGCTCCCTCCCCTCTAATTTAACAGCGGTTTGTCGATCACCTCTGCCGTCTGAATTGAAGCAAATGTGGATGGAATGGACCCAGGGAAATGCCGACCCCAGCGCAGTAACTTCTAGAAGGGAACTTTGAAGTGTAAATGCAGGACACAAGGATTCCAAAATGAACCACTTCGGTTCGTCTGTCTTGTTACAATACATGGCCAGTTATCGGGACTGTGTCACACGTGTTTCTGGATGGCCGAGCGATATATTCAGGTAGACTATGGTTCCACTCTCTGCAGAGGCGTGGATTCAATTCCGACCACTGCCAGTCTGAGCCCTTTTTATTTTTTAATTTCCTTGGACCAACTCCCCAACCGGCAACAACAAATGTATGGCTCAGCTTGACAAAAGATAGACATTCGAAATTAGTCTGTGCAAGTCTCGCATTAACCTGCTTGGCTTCACTGAGAACGCGCGCGTTTCGTCCATCAAATCTGGCAGCTGAAATCTATCATCCACAGAACCATTCTACTGACTATTTCAGCGCCCTCGCTCAGAAATTGTCGTATTTCCCAAAGTGCGCAGAACAAAATTGTTTGCATCTCTCCACGTGTAACCTAACCAACGTATTACACAGGTTCAACATGAACTCGTCTGCATTTGAACACTTCTGCTCTTTGTGCTAAACGGTGAGTGAATGGGGAAGGTTGACATTCAAAGCGATGTTTCTCCCCTTGTATGGAAGTCAATGAAGCAGCTGCAATATATGTTTAGGGAGGCAAAGCGCACGTTGACCTGAGTTAAGGCAGGGTTGAACTACAGTATTGGAGGTTTCTGTTTGCTTCTGTACAGGGCCTAGGTCAGATGGATCCAAGAATAATGTGTACCGCCCTTTCTCTAAATATATATGAAACATATTTATTCCATAAAGTAGATGCACCACAGATTCACTTGACGCCAGAAATGCTGGGTTGCATATGGGAGTGGTCCGTGTCGTCCAGATCGGTATCCCTCTGCAGTTAGTTCTGTTAATGTACGGAAATCTGCCGGAAATCACAAAGGTCTTCCAGAGCTCTTTGCGCCAGGAGCAGGGAGGGGGCTGAGCTGGCTGAGTGCTCGAGAGCCAAGGCCACGTTCGCAGAGTAAGTGAGAGTCCACTGAGGGGTCAAGTGAGGGGACATTTCTTCATAGCGGGGTTGGTGAGTCTATGGAGTTCTGTACCGGAGAGGGTCCTGCCAGCCATAGAGTTAGAATGAAGAAGCGGCGGGTAGATTTATATGTGAGAACAGTGTTTTGAGGAATAGCTCAGGAATGTGCTGCTCAGGTGGCAGATTAGCCAAGGTCTTGATGAGCGTGACTTGAGTGATTTCTGTTAGCAAATGCCGTGGTCCTTCTCCTTTTGTGTTTGCTCTTACGCTTTATTTGAACCTGTGTCCAAAGGGGACGTGTGACTTCTGTTTCTAATGGTGTGAGCTACACCAATCATTTTGCTGAGTTAACACTAATCAACAATCCAATGAATCCTTTATCTCAACACAAGGGCAAAAGAAGGAGTAAAGCTGCCTGTCTCTGAAAACTCTTGCATTCAATGTGATCACGGCTGCTTTGCCACAGTCCTCAGCGCCTCTTCTTTGCCGGTTCACAAAGACACCATCTCCTTGATCTTTCAAATACAAATGCACATCTTTGAAAATAGTCCAGTGATTGAGGCTCCAAAGCTTTCCTGTGTGGAGGAGTCCAGAGAATCACTAACTTGCGAGCTGTTCCGAATAACTTCAGTTATTAATTGTTCTTTACCTGATGTCGATTTTCCATCGACCATTCCTTTCCTCCCCTCCCCCATCCCCTTAGAACCTGACATGTTTCAGAAAGATCAGCCCTAATTCTTCTAAATTCTGCAGAACACGGTTTTAACATCATCAACTGTTCACGATAGGACAACGCCCTCATCCTTGGAATCAGCTCAGTCATTACCTGCTGGACTGTCTCCAGAACTACGATAAACTTCATTGAATCAGAGGAACAAAACGCTATACCTTTATGCAGGTGCGGCCTTACAAACCTGTACAATTGTAAAATATATCTCTATTTCTAATCTCCAACCCCTTGTAATAAATAAAAGAAAAAAACACCTGCCATCCTAAATCCTTGGTGCACCTGCCTGCAGACCTTCCATGGTTTCACGCAGAAGGAGACCGCCTCCCTTTCGTATTCCACTCATTTGGTATCATGATGTGCAGGTTTCACACACACCAACTTCAAACACCTTTGGCCAAGTTTTCGCCACTCACAGAACTTGTCTATATCCAGATGCAGTCCAAGTATCCTCTTGCAACCTGTCTTCCAACTCCTTTCGTGTCATCAGTAAACTTGCGGACCCGAGGCGCTGCCCCCTCCTACAAGACAACAGGGTACACAGCATTATTGAGGGCCCTGAATCGAGTGCCTGGGCTCTGCAGGAGCACCATTATTCCAAGATGGAAAGGATTATCCCTTTCATTTGTTTTTGTTTTCTGTCTGAAAGCCGCTCTTCACACCGTGGTAATCCACGTTCTTCACTGCTCTGCGCACTTAACTGAGGCACCGGCTTTTTATATGGAGCTTTTATAGATACAAATACATGGAAGCAATGTATTTGCATGTCCAAAGGATGCAATTCAACTCTCAACTCTGAACGTTCCATCCTCGAAAAGAATTGTCAAGTGCGATGTACCTTCCATAAAGCGACGCTGACGAAGTTTGATGACATGAAGCTTCTCCAAGTACAGGAACGGTCATTCCCTCCCAGATGACACACTCAGGTATATTGCAAACAGAAGATTTCCAGCGAACTGGAGTGTAGCTCTTCGCTTTTCTTCTGCTATTTCCTTGAATAAAATCGAGTCACATTTGGAATTCTGTAATTCGCCGGCACACTGCGGGCACGATGGTAGTTTGAAAAAAAAAACAAAGAACGGATCCACTGTTCTGTCTCCGTCGCCACGTCCATAAAACCCCTTGGATGGAGGCCGATTCTCCGGCTGGCTTGTCAGACTTTAGACTCATTCATGATTCCGATAACGTATCCCTGGTTAGAGAATTTTGAAAGTCCTAATTTACTGTCTGAAGTATCCTCTATCGTGAAAACTGATGCAAACAACTGGTTCAAATTACCTGCCATTTGTATCCTTTCCTGTTGTTACATTCTCGCTCTCGCTGACCAGGAGTCCCACATCACATGACTCATTCCCTCATCCCCTTTCTCCATAGAAGCGTGGACTGTTGTTTACATATAACCTGCCAGCTATCCCTCTCTCCTTGTTAGCTGTTCAGTTACTCGAACCTGTTTCCTGAAAATAAAATCTATTCTTCCCGTCTATCACCGGTTTGTGACACTTCGTATGCTCTGGATTTTGAATTAGTATTTCCCTTCACCTCCCTTGCAAATGACACGTGGTTCATTTCTCTCAGTGGGACACATGCACATCTCACATCCTGAATTAAACTTTTTCAGTCATGTTCGGACTAAATCCCGGAGGTGGTCTGGAGTGGACTAGTTCTGACGAATTCCACACTGGACATGGGTGGGTAAGTGCTATCTGACTGCAAGGTCGATGGCACTTTGAACCACTCTGTTTATCACTGACGGGAACCTGAGAGTTTCAGTTGTGGGTCACACAATGGTTGGGGTTTGAGGCTGACAGAGTTTCTTCTGTCGGTGAGATGATGCGGTGCATTTTCTGTTTTCATCAACAATGATCGTGTTAACACTTCAATCTGAACAACGATACTGTCCACGCCAGAGGCATTCTACATGCTAAGAGAGGATGACTTTCTGTGTGAACATCTAAGAACGATCTGAGGCGGCAATCAGATATCAAGCTATATCTGAGCTAGATCTCCCCGTAGACATTGTGCATTACTCCTACAATTTTGACCACTCGGTCACAGCACCACATTCACAAATAGAATTTAGGAGCGATGCCGTGGAAGGCTGACATGATTGATTTGGGATCCCCTGCATCCTGAACTCGTAGTTCAGAAGCCTTTCCTCAAAATCATTGCGTTTGGGTCATTTACCTTTCTCCATCCCTTTCAAATTTCTTTCAAAATAGACAGGGGAGGTGATTAACAGAAGGTCATTACTTCAGATTGGGGAGAGGCAGACAGTAGCGTTCTCCAGAGACCACGGATGCAATGCTCTGTTTACAAATATTCACAACCTCCCTGGCTGTCTCACTTCCTTCCTCTAACTTGCTCTCAAATATTCCATCTTCAAAGGCCCTTCCTTCAGCTGCGAGGTTCCCACGGCTAAAATCCTGCCATCCGCGCAAATTTCAGCCATACGAATGTACCACAGCGCCCCCAGCCGGCTATGAGGCTCTGAAGCCGGGCGTCAAGTTGGCCGAACGGTCGGCACCTCCCGGGGACGTGGTCATCGCGGCCGCAAGGAGCGCCTTGGAATTCTCCCTGCAGCAGTTCATTCAACAAACGGGACTGAAATCACCTCGCATTTAAGTTCGAACGATACGTACCTTAAGGTGTCGTCCGATTTCAATTCTCACACTTAATTTAAATGATAAGATAAAATAAGATATCTTTCTTAGTTACATGTACATCGAAATACAAAGTGAAATGAAAATAGTAAAGAAAAACGCACCAACCATCAACCGAATGGCATCAACGACACTTTGTCTCATCAAAAGCCCGTGTTGCAACCGACCCTCCTCAGAGACACCCTCATTCATCAAAGCCGCACTTGAGTCTGCTGCACTCCGAGTCCCGCTGTTTGAAAACAACGCCAAGGTATTTCTGGTTTAATTGAATAGTCTGTCTCCGATGACAAGGGACGTTGTTCAATGTTGACCATGAGGGTGAGGTTCACTGAAAATGCCCGCGGCTCAGGAAGCAGTGTCAGAAATGGAAGAGTTTAAATCGCATGTTTGGAAACACTTTGTTCAAATGTAGCGGGAAGAGAAAATATCTGCAGTGACAAAATGGCCGGGAGGAGAATAGAACCAGAACGTGCAGATCGAAAGACGGCCGCCACAGGACGCGGATCTGCAATTTCGTATTAAAATTTCTCAAGGCTCTGAATGAAGAACAAGTTTACCCTCAATGTCGAGCCTCGAAATACGGATTTAATAAACACCCTTGATTTATGCAGGCAAATATCTGGTTTGAAAGTTGTGCACAATGTTCACCAAAAATGAAATAAAATCAGAAAATGCTGGTAACACGACAGGTTAGATCGCATCTATGGGACGAGAGGCAGAATTAACCTTTCGACCAAAGTATCTTCGTCAGGCGCCGGACATCGCAGCAGGAATTATTTTGCGAAGTTGTAATCGGTGAATGGGGACGGTGGGAAGATTCACTCTCCTCACAGCCTGCAGCAGGTGGGAATGGACTTTTAGGAATTGGAGACCAGCGTGGGGGTAGAACGTGGCAAACGCTGCACTCTGTGAAGCAGGATGTTGACAAGCAAAGCTGAGGACTAAATGTTGGACAAGATGACGGTTGTAGGAGGAATGAGAATCTGGGGAAAGTGTTCAACATGTTCCCACCGGTCAGCACAATAAAGTTCAGGCTAACATGTTCACCGCCGTGCCATGGAATCCGACGTTGGTGCTGACGGTGCCATGAAGGAGAGAATCAGAGCAGGGCCACCCTCGCGGAATTTTCTCAGCGTGACGCAAGAGTCAGTTTTAACACAGGAGGCCGGCGCCTGAAGTTCTGGAAGCCGAGCCCGAGAAATATTAACAGCCGCCACCCTGTGAATCTGAGCTCCGAGTATCAGTGCAGGAAATTGGTGCCGTGCTGCCCCTTTTCAAGTGGGGCCATAGACAAACCGCCACATAAAATTCTCATGCATGCATTTTAAACATTCTGCCCCCTCCGATCCTTTCAATGTAAAGCGATCCTATTTAATGTTGGTCAAGTTGAAATCACCTGGAACCATAACACAACTTGTCCTCCCTCTCTGTGATTTGATTAAATATCTGCTCCGCTACCGTAAGCAGGTGGTCGACCTCACCATACCCCAAAGTAATTGTCCCCTTGTGTTCCTGAGATCTACCCATGTGGCTTCATTTGAAGACTTCTGAATACTCACCCTCTCTATCTCAGCAATGGAATTTTCCAAGTAATATTGCAATACCGCCTCCGGTCCTGCACCCACAGAACCCCCTGTCGTCACACGTGTTTTCTATACTCTGAAGTTGGGGATTCTACTCCTGCCCTTCGTTCTATCTCTCCGTCGTCAGGGTCTCAGTGATACAGACATTTACCCCCTTCTCTCGACGCTCCAGGAAATTGCAAACATATAACATTCATGCACTACATTCCATATACCCGTAAGGCTTACGCCCAGAAGAAAATTTAAAGCCAGCTGAAATACTCCGCCTTTTCATGAGCAACATCCAACAGATTAGTGGCATTTTTAACCTCATTTCAAATCGGGCCTGCTGACACAAGGGCAACTGCCTCCTCAAATTGCACGAACATAAATGCACCACCTGTCCCGGACCCGAACGAACTGCGCAGCAACGTCAGTGCTCTGCAGTCGACCCTTGAAACTCATTCTATTGACAGCAGCAGAATGAAGAATGTTGCAATGCAACTGTATGGGCGACCGGTCTGAAAGGACGGAGACCATGGGATTCAAGGCAAGTTGGAAAATTGAGTTCCAAACTGGCTTGCAACATCAAGCAGAGATTGATGGTGGAGAGTTGTTCTTTGATTCACTACTTAATACTCCCTTTCCTTTCATCATCTTCCATCATCAAAGAATAGGGATGGAGGCTGTTGTAATATCCTGCAGTTACCGAGTATAGTGAATCGTCAAAAACTCATTGGAAGCTTGATAAAATCCAGAAAAGGAAGCCCGTTTGATTGGGGCACAATCAAATGTTCGTTTCACTCACCACAGTGGGAAAGAGTCTGCAGTGTAACCATGTGCAATGTTCATCTCTGCCACAAAGGACAATGGCAGCGGGTGCAGGGAAATAACACCAACTGCGAGTTCCCGTGCAAGTCACACGCTGTCTTTGGACATCTATCAGTCGTTCTTCACTGTTCTTCGGTCCAAGTCTTTCCACACACCGCCAGCAGAGAGCAGCTAACCAGTACTTTCTCAGGAGCAATTTGAGGTTGGTAATAGATTTTGCTTTGGTAGCAACGCGCAGATTCAAAACAAATCAACACATAAAACCAACATGAGAAGCCATGTATTAATCAAGTATCCCGTCAGGGTGAAGGAGTGCTCTGTTGTCAATAAGAATGGCGGGGTAGGAATCAGGAATAAGAGCATCCCGAACAAGTGGCAGCTGTTCGCAAAATGTGGATAACAGCAATTCACGGGAAAAGATGAGTCAAAAGCAAATGAATATCTGGTAGGAATCACCGCAAATCCATACTGTTCAAAGGGTGTGAATAGCGAAAGCGTAGTATCCGTGGTGGGACTTTCTCCAACGTGCCGAGAACTGTAGATCAGTACAGGTTTACCAGCGGATGCACAGTGGTGTGCTGTATTCGCAGAAGAAACTGTTCTTGAATGGTGATGGAGCAGGAGTGAAGTAACGTTAGTGCATTCACAGATCTGCAATGCAATTAGATTGGTGATGAATTGGAAAGTGAGACGACAATGAATGGTTGACGGGATCCGGGACTTTTTTAAATTTAATTTTTTTTTAGAAAAATTATTTACAGCGTGGTAACAGGCCCTTCTGGCCCAACGAGTCCGCGCCGCCCATTTTAAACCCAAATTAACCTACCCGTACGTCTTTGCAATGTGGGAGGAAACCGCAGCACCCGGAGGAAACCCACGCAGACGCGGGAGAACGTACAAACTCCTTACGGACAGCGACCGTAATCGAACCCGGATCGCTGGTGCTGTAGTAGCGTCACGCTAAGCGCTACGCTACCGTGCGGCCATGATGTATCATGTTGTTGAAACCCAGTGTCTGGTGGTCAACAATGTGGGATTGCCACCTGCCGACAGCAAGGACTGGCCCGACAGTGTTTCGTGGAGGTGTAGTAAAGGTGCAGGACTTCCCACACAGCTGTCGCGCAAGGATTATACACTTTCATTTTGTGGCGTTTTGTTTTGTTGACTGGCATTGCGGTTGGATGATTATATTGGTGACGACTTAAAGACAAGACACTTTAACATCGATAAGGAAGAGGTATCTCGGCTATTTTGGGCCAAAAAAGTGATGGGCATGGGACCCTCCGGACAGAACGATGTTTTAAGACAGATTCAGGCAGGAACTGGCCTGGACAATGTTGCAGTAGGATCAGAACATTGTATAGACTACAAAAACAAGCGTGACTAATGGTTGAAAATAAAATAAAGGAGACTGAAAGAAACGTCACTGATCCGAGGTGAGGTGGTCAGGTCGCTCAGTTTATTTCGTTCAATGTCCTCAGCCATTCCTGTGACTTCCAGCAAGTAAACCTCCCAAACCAAATGGGAAGGATGAGTCCTCCCCTTCAAGGAAGACGTGCACTTCATACCATCCGCCAAACTGTCCCCTTTCTTCATTTCACAAGCGAACGGTTCTCCGCCAACTGCTATAAATGAGACCTCTTTCAAACTGAGTCTCCATGTTATTAATGATACATCCAAAGAATTGTTGTATTTCAGCAGCTGAAATCTCGTTCTTTCCTGAACTTGCAACACTCTCCTTTGAGAAGGGTTAACATTTTTCTTAATTAATAGTTTGTAATATCCCGTGAGGAGCCAAATTCATTGCACAATGACACAATGAATAAAAACAGTTTACCGTAAGTGTTTGTTGAGTGGGTTGTACCTGATGTGACTGAGGAGAAGGTCACCCTAATTTCTCCGTGGAATTTCCATCACTTGTATAAGGGTTTCTTAAACCAATCACTTGTACATATGGGCAGCTGGAACGTTCCGTCCAACTGAAGTTGCTTCAGACAGAAAATGGTATATCCAGCGATTTACTACATAGCGAGCATTTTCTTTCCTCTACTTGCAGCGGTTGGTATCGCTGGTAAGAGACTGGAGCTGGTTATGGTTCATTCTTCCGGCTGTACCTTCTGAACTGCAGAATAGCAGTCTTCATGCCCAGCACAGGTGCTGCCTCACCTGAGGAGAGCTTCCAGAATGTGATTATTTTGTTTAGATTTTCTCGTATTTTGAACTATTTTATGTCCTGTTTTTAGACAATTCAATTGGTGCCAAAGTTAACATTGCTACAGCATTCTGCCATCCTCGACTTTCGAGGCGTTACCGGTAAATGTTGTTGCGGGCCGGAGGCTGTATCAGGAGAAAAACTTGGAACTTTACAACAACCCAGCAGTTCATTCAGTGAACTCTCCAGTTTATTTAGACACGCATGTCTTTTCAAGCATAAGTCAGGAAATGGGAGCTCTTTTATTACATCTATCGAAATGTCTCTCTAATATCAAAAATGACGTAAAACATCCCCCGGATTCCCCGCTGGCATTCCTTCACAATTTGCTTTTATATCTGCAGTACTACCTGCCAAACATGTTTGTCCAAAGTAACAGTCGCCGTGAGTCCATTTTGTTACCACTGTCAATGCTCGCTTCAACATTTTAGCTCAAATAATGGGCCAAGTTTCGATCACCGGTATGTTGTGGACTTCAGAACCCCGCCGTAAACTGATGGAGAGTTGCCGACGCAACTGTCACTCCGTCCGCAGGTGTCCTCCAGATGGGGTGTAATGACGATGCCACGACGTCATGTCGATGATGCCAGGACGACGCCAGGACGGCCTCCATTTCCTCGCTAAGATTCTGAGCCAGCCATTTCCAACATAGGATGAGATGAACGGGGATCATTCGGCACGGTTCTGCGGATTTGTTTCGTGAAATGGATCGATTTGGCGCTTTTGGAATAACTTCTTTTTTTGCTTTGCAGTTAATTTAACGGCGATTGTTATCCTGTCTCGCGGAAAATGCGGACTCTCCAAATGCATCACCCGTTACCTGTTGGGAATGGCAACAGCAGATCTCATGGTGGTTCTCGTTGTTGCTCTTCTGGAGCACACTAATTATATCTATATGTATGCCAATTTCTTGCTTATTACCCCAATTTGCGCCCTGACACTTGTACTGAGGGTTGTAACCAGGGACTGTTCCGTTTGGCTAACAGTGGCTTTCACTTTCGATCGCTTTATCGCAATTTGTTCACAAAAGCTGCGGCAACGATACTGCACCGAGAGAAGAGCGACTGTGGTTATAGTGACCGTGGTTGCAGTGCGCTGCGGGAGGTGTGTCCCGTTTTACTTCATGGTGGAGCCTGATGTCATAGTTGACAACGTTCCATGGCGCTGCGTCTATACGGCCGATTATTTGACTTCAGCGGCATGGAAAGGATTCGAGTTATTTGATAGTATCTTAACACCGTTGTTACCAATCTGCTTAATTCTGGCATTCATTGGGTTAACAGTCAGACAGATCATAGCGGCAAATAAAGTCCGCAGGGGTCTGCGGAGCAGCAGTGAGAATCAGAAGGATGAAGAGGTGGCGAACCGGAGAAAATCAATGATTTTGTTGTTCGCTATATCTGCCAATTTCATTTTATTTTGGATACCTTATGTGGTATGGTCCATGACATGGCAAGCGCAAAATTATTCCTGCACAGACAGATATTTCAATACCCCGACATATATCCTGCAAGAGTTGGGCTATATGTTGCAAATTATCAATATGTGCACCAACACGTGTATCTATGGACTGACGCAGAGGAAATTCAGGAAAGAGCTGAAGAATGGAGTGAGGTATCTGCTCACATTAAATGGGCAGCTATGTAGATAACCAGCAACCCTCTTTGCAATTTGGCAGAGCATTGAAATTAAAACTGTACAACATTAGTGGTTTTGGCAGATATGCCACTAATTCATAGAGTCACAGATTCATAGGTTTATACAGACGGAAACTGGCCCTTCGGCCCAACTCGATTATACGGACCAAGATACCTATCTACGCTAATCCCATCTGCCTGCGTTTCGGCCACATCCATCTGAAACTTCCTTATGTACCTGTCCACTTCCTTTTTTTAAAACATTGCAATTGTACGTGCCTCTGGTACCTCTGTCAGCTCACTGCATATACCCATCACTTCCTGTGTGAAAAACCTCTCCTTTAGATCCGTGTTAACCTGTTAAATCGTAATGTCGATATGTTTCAGGATCTCACAGTTCTTCTCGGGGGACTCACCAGATTCCCTGTCCTTCTCCACGGTAAATACAACGAATAAAAAAGACATGTGTCGAACCATCGGGAAGCTGTTATATTCACCGAAGGCTTCATCATTCATTTAGTTACGTTGAGATACTGGGGTAACGAACTAAATGTTGGCGATGTGACTCTTGTATTGGTACATTGTATTCCAATCGGCTGGAGTGGTGATCTCTGGTACATGACTGCACATCCTTCTGTGGTTACTGGAGAAATTTAACTCATAAATGAAAATTTGTTTTCAGGTGAAGTGTCTCTGAATCCATTGGATTCCATGGGAATAGTTCACGTGGCTTTGAAGAACGCCCTAATTAACGCAAATGAAGTATGAAAGAGTTTGTCTAAGTGAGGCCTGTCTATCCCGGAAATGACTGCGTTTTTCAGTTTTTCGCCGACATGTGGCGTGGGGTGTGTGGTATCAGAATGCGCCCGTGGCGTGAAAATCAAGGTCAGGCATTGTAATATGGCATTGCTGATGGATGGTTTGTGCGTGCAATAATCTTATCGGTCTGGGTTTTTCAACGAATTATCTTGTACTTGAAACAAGAATCTGGTCCCAAATACTGGTCTCAAAGCGCCGCACGATCCTTCTCCTCTCCATTCTATAATGAAAAAACATATTTTCACTTCCCCTCCCTTAAATATGAAGACATCCTTTGCATTAATTATTTATCATTGAAGCTTTATTTCAGGTAATCACCAATCTTTGTAGAGAGTGTTTTGTGTACCCATTTCTAAGTATATGGTTCAATACCGTGTAAAACCCGGTAGATTAGATCAAAGGCATGTTCCTCATCTACCTGACCTTTCCCCTATCTGACAGAAGGCAGAGTTTGTCGATGATCACCTTCAGTTCAATAAATCATTCTGACTATCTTGCATTAATCTGTGAATTTCTAAGTTTTCTACTGTCCTTAATGGTTACATTGTTACTTGGAATAGACCCCAATAATTTTACAACCAGCGACGTTGAACGACGTGATCTGTAATTAATAGGTTTAACGCTTGTTCTCTCTTTAAACGACAGGACTAGGTTAATAGTCCCGCGACCCTTTGGCAACAGTCGTAAGAGTAGAGGTAATTGTCAAATGAATACCACCTGCAATTTCTACTCTTGGTTCTTCAAACAGCCTGGAATACATTCCATCCAGACATTGTGCCTTACCTGATGACAGAACTGCTAAGCTTGTAGTATTTCAATAGTTATCCTTTGAAGTGTGTCACACGTCGTTTTCAACCAGTTTTCCCAACCCCCGATTAATGAAGACGTATTTACCTACTCAGTGAACATTCTCGCCACTCCCCACCTCAACACCTGTGGCAACTGTCTTCCTTCCTAACATGCCTGACATTGCCTTCACTGCCTTGTTTTTCCGCAGCTATGTAGCCTTTCATCAGACGTGGATTTTCTTTGATTTAACTTGTCCGAATTTTCCTGAATACTTTACTCCTAATTTCTGTTCCAATACCGCTCCTGCTCTTTCAGTGAGTTCGAAGTTCCCATGCCGTATTAAGCTTTACTACCTAACTCAACTTTTCCTTCATTGTGTTATCTTATCAACTGTACACCTTGTCATCCGTGGGGTTATAAAGTTTGCCGTTACACATCTTTTCGTTCATGCGAGCGGGCGAAACCAATTTCATCCTATCCTGATGCAGGCTCTCGATCCAAAACATCGACAATTTATTTCCCCCATAGATGCTGCTCGAAATGCTGAGCTCCTCAAGCAGATAGTTTGTTGCTTCAGATTCCAAGATCTGCAGTTTCTTGTTTCTTCATTGTGTCATGTCTTTGATTCACTCCCATTGCACAGAGACTGATATCTTGAACTGTCATTTCCAGCAAAAATCACCTTCATATATTTAGAATCTATCATCTTATTGCAATTTTTTAAAAATCAAATACTACTTTAGATTTAACTTTAGGTGGAGAGAATCGGCACAGAGAAAAGGCCATTTGGTCCACCGAGTAACGCAGACCCTGCTTTCCTGCAGTACTTGACTGATTGGTGACATGTGTGCCGCGTCCGGAGTGGTCTAAGGTCATTAATCAGAGGTTACCGTTCCCCTCAACGAATTATTCAAGGACCAAAAGGCACAGCTGTGAATGTTTTTTCAAATATTTGTCGGGGAGGAAAGCAAAAGTTTTAATACTTTCAGAAAATTTTATGCAAAAGCGCTACCTGATTTGTTGTCGGAAACGCAATCATTTCCGGCTTCGAAAGAGAAACCGAAGAGACTCCGGCGAGACCATGGTCGTCGGGCAAATGGGGATAACAAGGGATTCCCTGGATTGCACTGCTCGGAGCTGACATGAACCCGGTGGGGCGAATGTCCTCCTTCTCTGCCCGAGTTCTTTGATCCTCTGGGAAAGGGGCAATGATGTTTAATGCAGTTAATTAATCGGATGGAGGTTCAGTGAGGTGAACCCAGGAACACGAACGCGCGAAACACGCACTTTGTCACTGAGTTGCAACCTCAGGTATAGGTCGTACACCGAGAGATGTAAACTCAATGGGTTCCCACAGTTTATCTTCTGGATAAAAGACAATCTGACCTCGTCATCTCACATAATCAATCGCAGCTTCAGTTCCAGAGGTGTGTGATTCAAACAGCAGCCTCAGGGAACCGAATGAAAGGCAGAGTCTCTGGAAGAAAGACAATAAAGAATGATCGAAGCGGGAAGTGCAGAAAATCGCGTTTTTAATAATATTTACCCTTGCATCGTGGTATAAGACAGCCCTTGTTGGAGATATCAGGGACCAACAATCGACATGGTGATTTTATCCTTATAAGAGATTGAGTAACTTCAGGATAAAGATCGGTGCATACAAGAAGGGGTTGAGACAGAGATCTTAGAGGACATGAACATAATTCTCTGGACGAGGTAAGGCAGGTCTTTGGAATGTGGTGGGTGGCAGGAGAACCGTAGTGCGGATTTGATGGGGAAAAGAGGAGAAATATGACCAATGTGAACCGCTGCGGTGGAAAGGAGGGACTCGATGGGGCGAGGGGACTGGTTCAGTGCTGTGCGGCACCACCGCAAATAACCCAGGAGACCAGACACAAAGAATGTTACAGGAGATGTGACAGATGGGCACTGAGAAGGAGAAACCCGACCTGTGATTTTCGTACAAAGGAAATCCCTGTGGTGTAAAATTGTCGCTGTTGCACTGCAAGATTCCTTGCCGGTTTTGTACGGTGAGTCATTTAATGTTTCCCCAAATTTGCTCGGTTGTGTGAAGCTTATCTGTGTTGAACATATTCCACACTGTGGAAAATAAAACATTTTGCAAGATGCTGCCCAAGAAATTTCCATCTCGACACAGACGTTTGTCTCTGTACAGACGCCTTTGCCTCGGGAACTGATGGTTCATCCAAGTTAAATATGCCTGTTGATATTGGATGGTGTTTCCTTGTGTACCACTATGGCACTTTGTGTCTCGTATTCGTGAGTGTGGAAAATTTTTTCATTGTGCAATACTTGTTCTCATTATTTATAGATTGGGACTATTGTACAAACGTCTGTCCCGCATTGCGTAAAATATGTCAGTCGTGCAAAAAACGGTTCCTGTTGTAATAACGATGTTGTCCGCTCTGTAAAGATAAATTAACTATATGGTGAAATACTGTCTTTTGATTATTTAAAAACTGTCCTCATGGATAAATTTGTTTATTTCTTTGTAAAGATGTTATCTGTTGTGTAGAAAAAATATTCCCAGCCCGAAGAGATGTTGAACACTGTGCGAGCATGTTCCGTTAACTGTTAGCTTCACTGCAGGGTAAACATAGTTTCCGTTGCCCATAGCTGCTCACAGCAGTGAACAGATTTCTTATGTAGTTGAAGATATCCATTCTGTCGAAATATGTTCTTTGTTGCATGAAGATAGGCTTTGTATGGTGAAGATGTTCCGTGTTGAACCCGTCTCTTCACATCTACCAGATACCGCTGCCGTGCCTCATCTTGTAGTGAGATTCGGGTAGTATGACAGGTATCGAGGGAAGGCGGCAGAAATAAATTCCTGGAGGAACTCCACAGGTCAAGCATCATCTGTGGAGGAAACACTTTAGTCAACGTCTCGCGTCGAGATCCCGCAGCAGGACAGAACGTGTGGAGGGAATATGGCCAGCTCATAGAAATGAGAGGTAGGGTGAGAAAGGGACTGGTAGACGATAGCTGGAAACAGATGGTGGTGGTTTGGTAGGCAGGTGGAGCCGAGGGGAGCTTTCAGACAGATAGATGGAAATAGAAGTGGGGGGTGGGGGACGGAGATCAGACTGATGAAACGGGATAGGATGGATGGTGGCTTGGAGACAGGCTGGTTGGATATAGTGAGGAAGTAAAAGGTTAAAAACTGTAACCATACGAATAGCTGATAGAAAAAAATACCTCGCACGCTAGAGCACGCAAGCTGCTGACTCAATCGATAAGGTGTGAATTGCTGTGTCCGGGACCTTGGTTTCAGTCCCGTTATGCTGGACAATAGGGGTACTGCGTACAATAAACAACGAGTGGGAAACTTGTCCCGAACAATGAGGGTGATACCTGTCTTTGTATCTCTTGATTATAACTCAGTTATGCTGGACAAGAGGTGCGATGTCTGTCTCGGGATCTCTGAGGCCTGACCGAAACTCACGGAGCCGCATTCATTGAGTGTGCGTGACAATACCTGTATAAATTTCTGTCTGCTCCTCTGTACGTGGAGACCTCGGGAAGCGACTCTTAACGAGTGCTGAAGAGACCTCTCCTTAGCGGTGCTCTGCTAATAAACGCGTTTTATCGAAGCGACCTCGTGGCACTGTGTTACTTCACAGCCGACAGAAGTGAGAACTTATTTTCGAGACGATAATAGGTGGAACCAGATTAAGGAGGTGGCGTTGATGGCCGATGGAACCAGGTGGGGGAAGGTAATTATTCTTGGTAACGGGAGGGGGTGGGAAATGGAAAAAGTGAACAAAGGGACAGAGAATCCTGGTGGAATGGTAGTTGTGGGGAAGGAACGCAGGGGGTGTGGATATCATGGAATTAGGTAATTCAATATTCCCACCACTGGGCTGCAGGCTCCCAAGCAGAATATGAGGTGTTGGTCTTCTTGTTTACGTTTGGCCTCCCTGTGGCAGTGGAAGCGGCGGAGGAAAGACAGGTAGTTGTGGGAAGGGGAAGAGGATTAGAAATCATATACAGAAGGAAGGCTACGGCGAATCCGCACCCTTTGTAGCTTGTATCAGTGGAAATTAGAGTTAGACGAGGTTTACACGGACTTTAGCAAGGTGTTTGACAAAGTCCTGCATGATTGGGTGGTATGGACGGTTAGATCACATGGGAAACAAGGTGACCTTGCCAACTGCATACAGCATTGGTTTAATAGAAGGTGTCAGGGGGCGGTGGTAGAGCGTTCTTATTCAGATTGGAGGCCTATGAATGTTTGGAGAGAGGCAGGAATCGGTGCTTAGTCCATTGTTGCTTGTCATGTATATTAACGATTTCGATGACAATGTTGTGAACATATTTGGTAATTTTGTTGATGACAGCAAAACTAGTGGACAGTGAAGAGTGACGAATGTTATCTAAGATTACAATAGGATTTGGATGAACTGTGGAAGCGGACGAAGGAACATCAGATGAAATTTAACTTGGACGAATGCGAGGTGTTGCATTTTGGTCAGTGAAACCAGGGCATTACTTAAATTATAGATTATAGGGCCCTGGTAAATGTTGTAAAACAAAGAAAACTGGGGTACGGTGCATAGTTCCACGAAAGTGACGACAGAAGTGGACAGGCTGGTGAACAAAGCATTTGGCACACTTGGCTTCATAAGTCAGGGCATTGCCTTCACGATTGCCTTCATCACCAACACTTGAAACGTCAGGTTACAACCGCCCAGGTCATTGGTCAGATCACACTCGCATTACTGTGTCCATTTTCGTCGTCTGGAGAAAAGCTGGGAAGTGTGCAGCACAAGTTGGGCCGAAGTGTCTGTTTCCGTGCTGTATCGACCTATCACTCGATCACCCGAAAGTATTCTAGATGATATTCCAGGGACTGGAGGGCTTGAATTATAACGATGGTCTGAATAGCCTGGAACTTCTTCTCCGTGGTGCACAGAAGGTTGAGGTGTCACCTGATAGAGGGAGATTAAATCATGAAGGGAGTAGAAAATGTCGATGGTCACAGGTCCGGGAGTCCAATACTAGAGCGCACATGTTGAAGGTGAGATTGGATGAATTTAAGAGTGACCTGACGGGCAACATTTTCATCAAGAGGGTGGTGGGTATATGCAACAAGCTGACAGAGGAAGCTATAGGTGCCAGTACAATCACGAGGTTGAAAAGAAATTTGAGCGGGTACATGGATAGAAAAAGCCAACAGCGGAATGAGCCAAATGCAAGCAAATCGATTTGATGACGTTCTTTCAGTGAGTGTTGCTGCAGGTGGTTGTAATGTCGTCATGTATCTTCCGTTAAGTTGGGGTGTATGAGAATGTGCCGAATGTTTCCGTGAATGTTGGATTCATTCTACCTCTGGGAACCTCGGTGACATTCCCAATAGTTTAAAGATTTTGCTCAGAGATATAGAACATAGAACATAGAACAATTACAGCACAATTCAGGCCCTTCGGCCCACACAGCTGCGCCGAACATGTCCTTACCCTAGAAATTACTCGGCTTACCCACAGCCCTCTATTTTACTCAGCTCCATATACCGATCTAACAGTTTCTAGAAAGACCCTATCGGATCAACCTCCACCACCATTTCCGGCAGCCCATTCCACGCACTCACTACTCTCTGAGTAAAAAACTTACCCCTGACATCTCCTCTATACCTATTCCCCAGCACCTTAAACCTATGTCCTCTTGTGACCACCATTTCAGCCCTGGGGAAAAGCCTCTGCTATCTACCCGATCAATACCTCTCATCATCTTATACACCTCAATCAGGTCCCCCTCATCCTCCGTCTCTCCAAGGAGAAAAGGCCGAGTTCCCTCAACCTGCTTTCATAAGGCATGCTCCGCATCCCAGGCAGCATCCTTGCAAATCTCCTCTGCACCCTCTCTATGGCTTCCGCATCTTTCCTGTAGTGAGGCGACCAGAACTGAGCACAATACTCCAAGTTGTGTCTGACCAGGGACCTATATAGCTGCAACAATACATCACGGCTCCTAAATTCAATTCCCCGATTGATGAAGGACAATGCACCATATGCCTTCTTAACCACAGAGTCAACCAGCGCCGCCACTTTGAGCGTCCTATGGACTCAGACCCCAAGATCCCTCTGCTTCTCCACACTGCCAAGAGTCCTACCATTAAGACTATATTCTGCCAAAATATTTGACCTACCAAAATGAACCACTTCACACTTATCTGGGTTGAACTGCATCTGCCACTTCTCATCCCAACTCTGCATCCTATCTATATCCCTCTTTAACCTCTGACAACCCTCCAAACTATCTACAACACCCCCAACCTTCGTGTCATCCGCAAACTTACTAACCCACCCCTCCACTTCCTCATCCAGTGTCATTTATAAAAATCACAAATAGTAAGAGTCCCAGTACAGATCCCTGAGGTACACCACTGGTTACCGACCTCTACTCAGAATACGACCCCTCAATAACCACTCTTTGCCTTCTGTGGGCCAGCCAGTTCTGGATCCACACTGCAATGTCCTCTTGGATCCCATGTCTCATCACCTTCTCCATAAGCCCCGCATGGGGTACCTTATCAAACGCCTTGCTGAAATCCATATACACTGAATCTACTGCTCTCCCTTCATCGATGTGCTTAGTCACATCCTCAAAACATTCAATCATGCTCGTAAGGCAGGACCTGCCCATAACAAAGCCATGGTGACAATTCCTAATCATATTATACCTCTCCAAATGTTCATAAATCCTGCCCCTCAGGATCTTCTCCATCAGCTTACCAACCACTGAGGTAAGACTCACCGGTCTATAAGTCGCTGGGCTATCCTACTCCCCTTCTTGAATAAGGGAACAACATCGGCAACCCTCCAATCTTCCGGAACCTCTCCCGTCTCCATGGACGACACAAAGATCGTCGTCAGAGGTTCCGCAATCTCCTCCCTCGTCTCCCACAGCAACCTGGGGTACATCTCATCCGGTCCCGGCGACTTATCTAACTTGATGCTTTCCAAAGGTTTCAGCACCACCTCTTTTCTAATATCTATATGCTCAAACTTCTCAGGCCACTGCGAGTCCCCACGACAATCACACAGGTCTTTTTCGTGGTTAATACTGACGTAAAGTTTTCATTAAGTACCTCCGCTATTTCTCCGGATCCATGCACGCTTTCCCACTGCTGCACTTGATAGGCCCTATCCTTTCACATTTCATCCTCTTACTCTTCACATACTTGTAGAACGCCTTGGAGTTTTCCTTGATCCTGCCCGCCAAGGCCTTCTCATGTCCCCTTCTGGCTCTCCTAATCTCTTTCTTAAGTTCCTTCCTTTTAGCCTTGTACTCCT